>NW_027070017.1:353552-385963 GCF_002906115.3 Quercus suber | reverse complement strand
GTTTGACCCGATTTCTATGTGCCTACCTGTGGTTCAAAGTTTGACACTTTGCCCACCTGTGCTTGTCACCGTTACCCAGCCGTAACCCACCTCTCCACTCTCCGTTACTCTAACACCAAATAAGTAAAAAAAACATTCCAAAACGGATCAAAACTAGTTATCACTCCTAGAACTCACTCTCACTCCCAAAACTCTCAAAACTTACTCACTCCTACAACAAGCATCGTTTGAAACTCTTAATTTCAGATCCAAGCCGAGGAAGCAAGTTGCTAACAGTTGCTCCTCCTCTGTTCAGCTATGGGCTTCGATTCGCAAACTTTCCAATGGAACTGGGTTTTGATCGTGGGTGGGTTTTGATCGTGGGTGGGGTAAATTAAAGTAGGATGGTGAAAAATTATCATCCCTCTTCCACATACTAGTGCAAAAATATTATGCCCAAGATAAACTACGAAAATATGACTTCTGCAAAAGGAAATAACGACTGGCTTGAGTCAATGCGTGATATTTCACGTTAATGTCTCTAGTCATTATGATGAAATCCATTTTTCCACTTATACTTTAACATGTTGGCTAAGAGCTCTAACAGAAAGCAATGGATGTCTTTGCTTTTGTGTTGCTGGGTTCCAGTTTGCTTCTTTTATTTGTATTCTCGGATGCTGCTTACAACATTACTAAAACCCAGTCCCTCAGTCATGGCAGGACCTTGGTCTCTAATGATGGAAGCTTTGCCCTGGGGTTCTTCAATCCTGGTAATCTCAATAATCATTACTTAGGTATTACGGTATAACAATATCCCAGTTAGAACGGTTGTTTTGGTTGCAAACCAACTCAATCCAATCAAAGACTTGCCTGCAGGCGTGTTGATGGTAAACAGTTCAGGTAGTCTGATCCTTCACAGTGGCAACTTTAGGAATTTTTCTAAAGTAGTTAATTATTAAGAAAATTAAATTATACAAATTTAACAAAGGAGGAGCAAATTATACCATCCTACTTTAATTTACCCCACCCACGATCAAAACCCAGTTTCATTGGAAAGTTTGCGAATCGAAGCCCATAGCTGAACAGAGGAGGAGCAACTGTTAGCAACTTGCTTCCTCGGCTTGGATCTGAAATTAAGAGTTTCAAACGATGCTTGTTGTAGGAGTGAGTAAGTTTTGAGAGTTTTGGGAGTGAGAGTGAGTTCTAGGAGTGATAACTAGTTTTGATCCGTTTTGGAATGTTTTTTTTACTTATTTGGTGTTAGAGTAACGGAGAGTGGAGAGGTGGGTTACGGCTGGGTAACGGTGACAAGCACAGGTGGGCAAAGTGTCAAACTTTGAACCACAGGTAGGCACATAGAAATCGGGTCAAACTACAGGTGGGCAAATTGTAATTATCCCTATTTTAATTGTCTTTCTAATTTTGGGTGGAATTTTTTTGGGTTAAATTAAGAACTTTTAGATTGTATGTTATTAGTACTTTGATCGATTTTAGTATGAAATAGAACTTGTGTAAAATTTATTTGTTTGTAATTATTATAATTTGTGCTTACAAAATATGAAATAATCACTTTGGCTGATATTTTATAACTTATAAGTGGTTTGAAATGGGTCGTATCTATGTGAACCCAATACAACATGTGTATTAAACAACGGGTTGAAATGGGTCACATCTATGTGAACCCAATACAACATGTGTATTAAACAATGGGTTGAAAGGGGTCATGTTCAACCCAACACGAATTGTTTATTAAGTCGTGTCATGTCAATTTGATTAATAAACAGGTTGTATTAGGGTTGAGGGGTTTTCACATGATTATTAATTGGGTTGTGTTAGGTTGAATAGAATACCCCTAGCTCATCACCAGTCCAAGAAAGACAACATCTGGTTGTGGGTTTTCTTGCCCTAAAATACTGCTTGACATCCACATGAAGGGCTTTTCTCAGTGCCTAAAAGGTCTTAGGTGCAGCCATTGGTTTCTGTTACTTTAGTATAGGGATTCCCTAAGTGTGAAGACTGCAATGATTTTAAAATTATAGGGTAATTTGAAACCAATTGCAAACATTGGTTTATTATGCCCCTGATAATTAAGATTGAGCATCATGTGTACCTCTTACTTGAGAATGTCTGTTGATCTGAGTATTTGTGCAGGCTGTTGAGGCTTTTTCTGTGAACCTTTCCTTGTGTTGTAAATGATACTCATTAAATATACATATATATCTCCAGCAGTTCTGTCATTTGAAGCACTTCTATTGAAGATTGTAATTTCTTTGCAGGCCAAAAAAGAGAGAGAGAGAGAGGAGAAAGAAAAGCGGAAGGAGAAAGAAAGAAAGGAGAAGGAGAGGGATCGTGAAAGAGAAAAGGGGAAGGAACGATTTAAGAAGGATGAAACGGATGGTGAAACCGTAGATGTGATTGACAACCATAGCTATAAAGAGGACAAGAAAAGGGAAAAAGACAAAGATAGGAAACACCGGAAGAGGCACCAAAGTACCACAGATGATGTAAGTTCTGATAAGGATGAGAAGGAAGAGTCTAAGAAATCACGCAGACATGGTAGTGACCATATAAGTTCTGATAAGGATGAGAAAGAAGAGTCTAAAAAATCACGTAGACATGGCAGTGACCGCAAAAAGTCAAGAAAGGCCAGTGATTTTTCTTTTTGATATTTTTTGGTAACTTTTTACTCGTGTACAATGATTGCAATTTTTTTTTTTTTTTTTATAACTTTTCCTGATGTTTCTTTGCAGCATGCTGCATACTCACCTGAATCAGATAGTGAAAACCGGCATAAAAGACACAGGAGAGAGCACCGGGATGGTCGAAGAAGCGGATATGAGGAACTTGAAGATGGTGAGCTTGGTGAGGATGGGGAAATCCAGTAGCCATATATTCCCTTCTTTAGAGATTGCTAACATTCGCTTAGTTCATTATAAATGCTAGCTAAGTTCTTTTGACAAAGTAGGACTAAGAATTTGCTTCACTGATCAGCTGTTCAAAGAAAAAAGAAACAGATACGGTTTTGTATATTAGATTGGGCATTAGATGCATCTTATATTCTTAAAATGTTGCTGGTTCTGTTTCTAATAGTGTTCATTGATTTGATTATAGGATTTTGATCGTATGCAAATGTTATAGTACATTTTCAAGCATGTTGATTTTTGGGTTTTGGAAGTGACAAATTATGAATATGAGGAATCTGGATGTTGAAGTGTCGAATTGCATGAAATCTGGATACTGTGCGGACATGTAAAAGTGGTGCCAAGTAGAATTCCGGATGTGATCGAACGTCCGGATTCAAATTAAATAATATTTCTCTTTCTATCTTTCTAATGTGAATCCAGATGCTTTCACATTTTCTTTCCCCTTTCAATTTTTTTTTTTTTTTTCTCCCAAGTGAATCATGAGATTGAACATCAAGATTCCTTTTTTTTTTTAATTGTGTTAAGTAAATCGGCCTTTACTAATGTTCTTCCCTTATGAGAAAATATTTATATTTATAGAATAATAATAATTGATTTAGAATGTTTAGTCGTTTTGACAACAATTGGCACAAAAGCCATTTAAAATTAAATATTTGTAAAATCACTGAAATTAGTTATAACCATTTAAATTTCTTAACTTCTTTTAGTGATATTATATATATAACTAACATTGTAGTATTTATTCTATGTAATTAAAAAGATTACTAATATGATAAATAAATATATTTTTTATATTAATTATTTTAAGTGGTTCATTAGTTATTAAAGTATAATGAAATTTTGATGTTAATTTTCTAAGATTTACATGAGAAAAAATTAATCAGAAGTAAGGTATTCTTGCGCAAAATTAGTTACTTTTGCAATGGTGAAAATAAGGTCCAATAAAAGAAAAAAAAAAAGTACAATCAAGAATGTAAAAACAATGTTAATAGAAGTAGATATATATATATATATATATATATTAAACAAGGAGAGGGGGAAAAAAAAACAAACGTAAGAGAGAGGGGGGGAAAGAAAAAGATTATATTAGAGAGTTTAACAGAAACAAAAAAAATACAGCTTGAGATTATATTAGAGAGTTAGAACTAAAATTTAGGAACAAATTGATGGTAAATGACTTTTTTTTTTTTTTAATTTATGATTTTTAAAATTAATAATTTTACATATATAACCCTATTATTTAAGCTTTACAAATTGGTAAATTTGAGAGTATTTTAGGCATCAAAATTGTGATCCCAAACAAGGGAAGCCATAATAAATACTGAAACAAATGTCTCTTCTTTCTCTACCTCGTCACCAAACCCCAATTGCAAATCCTCTCTCTCTCCCAATAGAGAGACAAGCAAATTGCTTGCTAGGTTGAGTGAGTTCATTTGTGAATTAGCGACAAGGTGGGTTGATGCAATCATCGTTGATGGATGGGTTGCTATTATTAAGAGGTGATGAGTTACAAAATTGAAACTTTGTTTTGGTCCAAAGTAGCTTATATAGTATACAATATGAGTATAGAGTTCTTTTTGTAAATATATATCTTTTAGTCTTTCCCTCTTCACAGAAAACCCAAATCTGCAATCATTCCTTTGAGTTCGGTAATGAAAAAGCAAATGTTGTTGTTGTCCCAACAGTGTCTCCCAAACGACATTGTGTACGACATCCTAAGTCGGATGATAGTGAAATCTTTTGACTCCACAATCACCAACCCCAAATTCATTGCCACACATCTCAACCAAGCTATATCACTATCCAATAACAACACTCACACTCACAATGGTTATCTTCTCTATACACCACATCCTTCATCACCTTACAATGAGGAAGAATTGTGTTCCATTGTTTACAACACTGACCACACTTTGACTGAGGTGCATACCGTTGTTTACAACACTGACCACTCTTTGACTGAGGTTTCTAGCTTTGAAATCCCCTATGTTCTTGGTGGTACCAACATTGTTGCCTTCTGTAATGGCTTGTTTTGTCTCACTAATAATTTTGAGAAGAGCTCACCTGGTTGAAGTCTATATTTGTGGAACCCAAGCATTAAAATGTTTAAGATGGTTCCTACTTGTGACTACCTTACGGTTTCTAGTGTCACTCTTGGATTTGCTCATCAATACAATGATTTGCTCTTAAAATTTCAATTAAGATTCTCAAGGATTTCACTGGCATCCGACTCAGGATGTTGTACACAATGTCGTTTGGGAGACTGCTGGGACAACAATAACATTTGTTTTTTCATTACCAAACTCAAAGGAGTGATTGCAGATTTGGGCTTTCTGTGTTAAGGGTTCTGTGCAGAGGGAAAGACTAAAAGATATATATTTCTAAAAAGAACTCTATATTCTATAGTTTAGACTATTTAAGCTACTTTGGACCAAAACAAAGCCTCAATTTTGTAATCCATCACCTCTAATCGCAACCCATCCATCAATGATGATCGCATCAACCCACCTTGTCACTAATTCACTAATAAAGCCAATCTCCAAATGAACTCACACAACCTAGCAAGCCATTTGCTCGTTGCTCTATCGAGAGAGTGAGGATTTTCAATTCTTCAACTGGGGTTTGGTGACGAGGTAGAGAAAGAAGAGAAGATATTTTTTTTAGTATTTATTATGGCTTCCCCTGTTTGGGATCTCAATTTTGATACCTAAAATACTCTCAAATTTACCAATTTGAGAAGCTTAAATAATAGGTTATATAGGTAAGATTATTATTTAAAAAAACCCTAAATTTTAGCTTATTTATTTATTTATTTTTAAAAAGCCATTTACCAACAATTTGTTCCTAAATTTTAGTTCCAACTCTAGTATATCTTTTGCTAAAAAATAAATAAAAACTCACTAATATATCTCAAGTTTTTTTGTTTTTGTTTTTGTTAAACTCTATATCTCAAGCTACCAAACAAACGGCTCATCAATTATCATCCAAATTAAAAACTACTCAATTTTAGCTACAACTTTTTCTTTTTCCCCCTCTCTCTCATGTTTGTTTGTTTTTGTTTTTTGTTTTTTTGTTTTTGTTTTTTTCACTCTCCATGTTTAAAATATATATATATATATATATCTACTTCTATTAACTAAAATACCCCTAATATATTATATTATCACTACACTTAGAAATAAAAAATGGGGCATTTAAGGAAATTCAATAACTAAATTCGAAAAATTTATTTAAAAAAAAAAAACTCAAACCCAACGTTCACCCCATTTTCCTAAAAGTTAGCATACCTCCTCAAAAGTTAAAATTTAAAATACTCACAACTTTTAACATCTTTTCTTTTTACAATTTGTTTGGCAGAGGATTCTAATAGCCCAACCACAACTTCTCCTAAACTCTCGATAGAGTTTTATTTTTTCTTATAAAAAAACACGCGACTAACCAGGTTTCAAAAAGAAATAATAGCCTACTAAACCACAACTTCTCCTAAACTCACTATCTCTAATTTATATATATCTCATACACGTTTGACACATCATTTTCCTAGTTTTAAAACATTACAAAATTTTAAATATCAACAAGCAAAGTCAAAGGATTCACATTTAGAGGGTACAATTTGTAATTTAGTATTCCTCCAATATGGGAGATATTGGTAATGCTGATACAAATTAGGGTGCATACATGTATTCACATTAATTCAATTAGCTTTACATCCATGGCAATTCTGCCTATAGTTATCATGAAACTAGTTATGACCAATAAAATAAGACTGTTAGTTAAACACGTATATTACCTTGACGTGCCATGTTCTAGAATATGCACAACATTTCTCACACGTTTTTATTTTTATTTTTATAATAATCAAATAAAAGCTGTAGTCCTCAAAGGGATCCTTTAGTGTTTAATAAAATTTAGTTTTATGCATCAAAACAAATACTTTCAAGTTTATAGCCAACGGAAAGAAATACAATATAATAATGGATTTATTTACACAGGAAAATTAAAATTAACAAAATTGACTCATTAAGCGGAGTTATTTATGGGTTAATGTTGGAGCATCAAGAAGATGCATTCCTAAGAAATATTTCCTTCCCAATTAACAATAACCAATGGAAAAGATGTATAGCACATTGCCTTGGGGATCATATGCGCCATAAGAACTGGGAATTACAACCAAAGGGGCAAGATAGTAACTTAACTAAGTCCACTATTAAGAAAGGAAGATTAAACTCACAAAAATCAACTAACAAAAATATGTTCTACAGAGGAGAATAAAAGGGCGGAGTGGGGAGGGGGTTAATGTAGTACCTATATTCTTGGCTCTCTTCAAAAAGTGGTCTGCAATCTTCCCAAACAGAAGATGCAGTAATTTCCTATAAAGTGGAACAGAAATCAGAAGTTAGATGGGATGGTCAACACAATCAACTTACCCTAGCAGTTCAAAATGGAAATATCTATGTCCAATTTAACAACAGTCTCACTATACCTTGAATGTGTATAATAGCTTTGTGAAGTCATCGGCAAGACGTTGACGCTTTCTAGCTTCCTTCTCCTCCTTCTCCTTGGCTCTCTCTAATGACTCCTCAAACACAAGCTTCAAAGAAGTACAATTAAAATTTTAATTTAACATGTAGTACAGACAAGCTTCATGCACATGGATCAGGCATACTCTATAATCAGTGTGATTTCATCTTGATATGATAACAGAAGCAAGGTTGTTCAGGCTTATTTAACAGAACAATCAAATTGTCTCTCCAGCTCAGTCACTCCAACAAGGGATGGACAAATTATTGCCATGGGCAACAATAAGTAGCAAACATGGTAGCAATTAAGGCTCCATGTAAAGCATTTATGACCAAATGTAACACAGATAAACAGACATCCAATCAGAAAAAATAATGATCACTCACAGCAGCCAACCAATCATACATAGAATGCAAACGTGGTGTTAGTTGTATATGGGATTTCTTAAAAGAGATCTCATATAAGACAGCCACACACACGTCTTTATAAAAACAGAGGATAAAAAGCAAAACAATGATGATAATAATAGATTAAATAAATAAGAAGAAAAATAGCAGTAAAATTAAGGTGAAGGGATTATCCCAATGAGTAATAAAAATTTAACATCTAAATGAAACACAGCCTAATACTAGTCAGTCTAGTCTTGAGAATGTTTCTTTTTAAGAATTTTGGTGTAATTGAGAAAAGAGAATGAAGTCAGGATAACGTCATGAAAAGAATAAAAAAAGATACTAAAAATAGTAAGAAAGAGAGGCAAAGGAAGGCAGCATGAATTGAGTAATGTTTAGCATTATGCTTAATTTTTCAAAATACGTGTAGTGCATATAAAATTATAATATTCAGTTTATTTTTCTAGGTGTAAGTCTATTTAAAAATTGACTCAAGATTTAACAATAGTGGTATCTAAACATATCCAATACAGATACAAGTACACACGGATACATATCTGATATATATATATATATAGACAAGTAGAATATATATCTAAAAATTAAAATATATATTATTTGTTTTTCACAGATATGCTGGGATAAAATGGGATATGGCTTGTATATGACAAAGATACATTTGAGATATGGGATCAAAGAAAATGCATTGTAAAAAGAAAATGAAGAGTTTAAATGCTAGATTTGGGATCCAATGTGTTAGAAATTTTGAAACCTAAATTTTCTATGAATCTCAAACATGGATCATTGATCATGTGCTCTTTTGTTAATTTTTAGCTTCAAAATAGATTATTTATTTATTTATTTATGAGTAGCTTCAAAATTAGATTTATAATGTCTTGGTCTAAGTTTATGCCATTGGTGTTTGTTATTGATCTTTTAAAAAAAATATTGTGTGGTTGAGTGCGCACAAACAATTACAAATTAATTCATCAATGCATCCCAGCACTACTCTATACTAAATTCCCAAGAAGAAACAAATACGGCCAAGTTGGGGGCATATCGTATTCCTATCAGTGCTTCATAGGGTCAAGGGTCAGCACTTATGTCATCACAGTCAGGCCATGTCTCATGAAACAAAGAAGTTAAGAGGTTTGCTGAAGACGTCACACAAAGAGCACCAGATGATTTTTACAGTATAGATGAAAGTGTGGGGCGCATGCACTTAATTGAAGTAATCAGATAGCATCTAATTGACGTAATTAGATAGTATTTAATTGAAGTAAATGAGACATTGTTTAAAAAATAATAATCAGACATTGTTTAAAAAAAACCTTAGTAACTGAAAGCAATTATTCATAGACAATATAATGACCGAGTGATAATCACGTAATATTTAAACATAACATTTTAAATTAATTCTCTAGTGCTTTACAAAATAAACAAAACTATGATATTTGATAGCCACAATCAAAAGTACATAGTTTAATCAAAATATAACCAAAAGGCAAATACTATGCCTAACATAAGCAATGCAATACAATCCAAAAATATAGAACCATCATCATTACATCACACGATATTTAACCCTCATAATCTCACTCATCTAAACTAATAGCCTCTCCCTCATTAGGAGTATGTTGTGTACTAGAACTTGAACCTGTTGCCCTCCCTAGTAACCTCACTCTTGATCTCATGTTGAATCTTTCTTCAACTCCGGCAGCTCTAGGTTACTCATCCAAAAATAAGTAAATCCAGCAGCTCTAGCAACATTATCCCACAGAAATGGGGTGATTTGGAACACGATCACTCATTGCCTAATGTAACCCTCATCATCTTACTCATCTAAGCTAATAGTCTCTCCCTCACTAGGAGTATTTTGTGACCTAGAACTTGAACCTGTTGCCCTCCCTAGTAACCTCACTCTTGATCTCATGTTGAATCTTTCTTCAACTCCAGCAGCTCTAGGTTACTTATCAACTAGGAAGCACAGGTGCGGATTTAGGTTCGGGTGCGGGTGCAATGCAGCGACATAGCAATTTTTGAAAATGTAGGATACGGGTGCGGTAGGATACGTTTATTAATCAATTATTAAATATATTTTTATTTATATTTTCTATATATTGCTAAGCATTTTTTTTTCATATAAGGTAAACATATATCAATTTAAGAGAAATAGTAGATAATAAAGAGAATTAAGATGATTTTAGGGTTTTTCCTTTATAGATTGCTGACAAAACGGTGTGTTTTGATCTAATATTTTATGTTTAAAAAAAAAAAAAGAATTTTGGCCCATATCGGACTGATTCAGGTCCTGTTTTGGACCGTTCCAGACCGAATTGGACCGATTCAGGTCCTGTTTCCAACCACATCAGACCGTATCGGTCCAAATCAATTTTTTTTATTATAAAAATAATTGTCCACAGACGTGCATGCAGCTGCGTCCATGGTCACACAGTGCATCCATGCGAATCAGACTTATCAGACTTGGGTGCGCCAGCCAAATCGGCGCACCCGTGCTTCCTAGCTTATCAAAAACAAAATCCAGCAGCTCTAGCAACATCACCCCATGTCAAGTTTAGCGTGTACACAGAAATGGGATAATATGGAACATGATCCCTCATTGCCTAATGTAGAGTATTTGGCAGGAGAGGAATGCTCGGATTTTTTAAGGAACCAAAAGATCGATTCATGACCTAAAGCTTCCTTTTTTCCAAAATTTGCTTGGATGGATAAATGCATTGGATCATAGTCCTTTTGTTCTCATGTTTTCCTCAGTACACTTCCTGTGTGCATTGACTCATTGTATTTGATCTTTTTTTTTTTCAATGAAGTTTTATTATATATTAAGGAAAAACTACCCCATGTCAAGTAATCATATGAAACACAAGATCATTTTAGCAGTCATTGGTTTTTCTTCTCTTCTCCCAGTCAATCACTCATTAACATCATCTATATCTTTCAAAGAAATTAAACCATATGGTTGCTTAAATTTTCTTTTAATTTCTTTTTTTTTTTCTCTCTTCAGAAATTTTTAATGAAAGGTGAGCTTTGGTGTAGTATATCACACCACAATATTGGTATTTGTGTAACAAATGAAGTACCCGTATCAATAATATTAAGAAAGAATAAAAGAGCATGTTTTGCACTTACAAAAAAAAAAAAAAAAAAAAGAGCACACTTAGGCATACTTTTTCAAATGAGCTTCACTTTGTGAGTAAAAAGCACTTCACCCTTAGTGCTTGGCTTTGAATGCTTAAATGCACCCTTACCAACAATTGTACAACAGAAGTTTTGCTCTTTTTTTTTTTTTTTTTTTATGAGTATTACCTTAAGCCAGAAAGATGGAAAGCCGTCATCCATCCTTTAAATTATGATTAGAGACTATTACTAATAAAAAATAAAAAAAAAGGTAGAATGACTACTACTTAAACAAAAGTGTTACTTCTCCATTTAGATGCAGGCATTGCTCGCTTCTGGTTAGATGAGTAGAAAGAGAACTCACAGGAAAAATGTCCATTAGGGAAGATTTTTAGGGAACTAGAATAACTCATCTGGGTGAACAAAATTTTATTGCACTTGACATCAACCCATCAAATGAGAAGGACCTCAAGTTCTATTGAACCATAGATCTAAATAGACCACATGACTACATATTCTGATTTCTCAGATGCAATAAACTCAGAAAGAAGGGGTAAAATAAAACACAAATTATTTTATAGAGGTACCTTTAAGTTGATATCTGAAATTGGTGGGGAACCAACATCTTCAATAATGGCCTCCTTAAAGTCTTCAAACGTCCATGTTGCCAAAAAGGTAAGCTGCAAAAAACATAGTTGAAATTAAAAATATGCCAATAGAAGACACAACAAGAAGTTCATAATATCCTACCTTCCCCATTACATCCTTGATACGTGTTTTGTCATCACGATACTGTCAATACGCAAAAGAACCATGTTAGAGATTTATATATTAGCATTGCAGCTTTCAATTACTTCAAAAAGACATTAAATGCATGTCAAATATAATGCAGGGCAATGAACTCTCAAGGGGAGCATGTGTTTGGAAAATAAAATGAGAAGGAAAAGGGTATACAACCCAAGAATTGGCAACTAGGGTTCCATTACTTGTTAAAAAAATATATCAACAACTAGGATTTGCTTGTAAGCACCAAACCATAAGAACAGAAAATAGAACCTAAAAGTCAACACCTAGAGTTACTTGCAGTCAGCACCGAGCATGAGAGAATGCTAGGAATCTAAGAATTAGCACCTGGATTGCTTGGAATTAGCACCAAGCACCAAAAAAAACTTCCAACCCAAATTTTATTAATCCATGATCAACTTTCCATTATGGAGCCTTTGAAAAAGACTCCCAAATTACTTATCATAAAAAATTAATAACAAATAAATCAAAAAACAACTCCATAACTAAGAAAAGGAAATAACGCATAATCAATTATATTAAATACGAAAATAAAATCAAATAAAATTAAAATCCTAAAAAGTCTTAACATCTATCAGCATCAATCAACATTAAATACATCTATATTGGGTTCAACAGAATCAATCAGCATCAATTGGGTTGATGAGTGTAACTCAGTAACTGGCGTCCTCACCAAAATGTTTTCAAGTAGATTCTTCTTCTTTTAAGATGCATTTAAGACATCCAGGGCATCATTTTACTTCACTATTTAAATTAAGCCAGTATATAAACACAACAATGAAGTTTTTAGGAGCAGCTCGAAGCATAGATCAGGATAAATTAATAAAATAAAGATAATCAACAATACAACATGAAGCACAGAGGTTCTAATTTCCTGAACACGTGATCAATACAAGAAAAAGGGGATTGGTATTAGTGGTAGTAGTAAATGATAACAATAAATAAAACCAAATGGCACAACACTGAACCTATTGCCAAAACCACTAAAACCAAAGAGGTACATAAATGACAATCATCAATTACATAAGATGTTGACAAGTTCAAATTAAATAGGCTACGATGTTCAATGAAACTTTAGATCCAGCAAAAAAATAAAAAGCAAAGAAGAAAGCATCTTGTTCAGGCAGACCAAAAATAAATAAATAAATAAATAAAAATAATACAGAAACAAAAGCATGTGCAAAATCAGACACTTGATCCATTGATTAGGTCTCGGCCCAAAATAAGTTAATGAAAAATTGACCAAAAAAAAAAAAAAATGGTGAATAAATTACAAATCAAGATGATAACTTTCTTTTGTTTTATATGGGCTTATCCCATTTGCAAACTACCTGTGTGCTTGTGCCCCTTTTGACACTTTCTTACGATATCTTACTGTTTATCAAAAATTAAAACAAAGATAAAATAGGATCACCCACATCTGAGAGAAATTATAACAAGTTCTTTTTTTAATAAGTGAGAGAAATTCTAACAAGTTATCGAACTAAAGTTCACTTTTTAACTTTCGAATGCCCTAGAATTTTCAATTTAAGCCAGAACAAGTCTACAATTGAGGGACACTATAACCTCATTTTGTTCCCATCCAGAATTTAATTAAAATATTTAAGTTATAATCTTACATTTCAAAGCTACTTGAAGCTTTTTAACAAAAAACTCACCTCTGGAAAAAAAAGAAAAAAAAGAAAAAAAAGAAGAAACCACACTGAACAAGAGTGAAGAGATGGGAAAAAGACTTGCGATGTTTTTATTGTCTTTTTTTTTATTAAGTAAGAAAGATGTATATTAAAAAAAGCTACTTTATGCAAAATGAGCACAAAGTAGTCAAAGTGTTCAAGGAAGAAAGAGAAAATAACAAAGAAGAAAATCGATTACAAAAGAGAAGAGAACTAAGGAACAAAGGGAGGGAGTCACTAGATGTTAGTCCCCAAGCCCTAGACCAATCAAAAAGAGAACCACTAAAAGAAGAAAGCAGCTAGTCTCCCAAACTATCTAAGCACATATCAAATTATTTTAAAGTATCTTCTCTTATGAATAATTATTTTTATTCTATGTGTGTGTGTTGGGGGGGGGGGGGGGGGGTTATCAATTGCAAACAAAAAATCTTCCATATATACAATTATTATATATATTTCTATTGTAAATCTTTATAAAAGCAATAACTTTAATGGTCTGTTTGGCTTGAGAGGGAAGGAGGGAGAGTAAAGGGGAGTAGAGTAGAATTTGCCAAAAATTAGGCTAATTTCCTACCAACTCTACTCTACTTCCCCTCCCTCCCCCCAATCCAAATGGGCCCTAAACAAATATTTTGCCTCTATACTTTTCTTTTCCGACAAACAGAAGTGATTAATCAATAAGACATTCAATAATTAAAAAAAGAGAATTTACCTGTTTCTCTAATTCTTCAGCAACGTCCTCAAATAGCTCCTTTGGTGTGGAACCAGAGATGTTTGATGCAATGGCTTGATATTGAGGCAAATCCTTCACCTAAATACAAAGAAAAAAAACTCTAAACACAAAAGCAATTTCTAATCCAGAAGAACTTCCTATTCAACCAAATTTTTGTATTTAGGTGACTCTTCTTCAAATTTGTTTCACAATAAATGGAACAAGATAGGTACCTTTAAGCAATAATCATGCCAGTGAGTTTTAGCAGTAAGAATGCCAGTGGCAACATGTCCTTCCATCAGCAAGCGAAACTCATCACGGTTTTTCCGCTCAGCCCGCCTCAATTGTTCCTTATATTTGGACACAAATGAAAATGAGAAAATAGAGTAGAAGAAAATTAATAATCCTTTTTTATAAGTAAATTATACGTGCCTAGTAGGTTTTGAAACCATGACATCACCCTCCAACTAAAACTTGCAAGGGGAGAAGGTGCAGTTAAGCTAAAGGTCTTTGGCAAGAAAATTAATAATCATAAAGATGGATTATACCTTTTGTACCTTCTTTTGCTCCTCTTCATCCTTCTCCAGGTCACGTATATAGTCCTGCCACAACCTATGTCAACATATAGTTCCAATAAATATGATCAAGCATAAATAAGGCAAAATACCTCAAAAATGAGCAAACGGTCCAATTTTTCAAGACGTGAGCATCTTTCATCATCCTCTAAGCGATCTTGAACTTTTCGCCAGTGTGAATTTACCTAAAATAAAGAAGAAAAAAAAGAGAAAAAGAAAGGCTCAAGATTTTTATATAAAAAGAAACATATAGTAACTTGTCTCTATGACTCTTATATACTACATTTTTCAGGATATACCTTAATAAAGTCACAGGATTCCAAAAATTTCCTGTATTCTGCTACATTCTGCCTATGATCCTCCACGGCCTTTTCCTTTTCCTGCATTCATATATAAAGGCATAAAAAGAAAGAAGCATGTGCTTAACGACATACAGATGGCCTCTCCTGAAAAATATAATCTCAAATTCTATTGAAATATATAAAAGTGTGTGTGCGCACGCGTCGCTAAAGCATCTTTCTCAATCTATATGCAAAACAGCAATTGTGTGTATACTTTTTTAATCTATGTAACTGCATGACCCATAGCTTTTTAAAATATTAATTCATATTTTTTGAACCAGAACACATGATGCTAGCTAATATATAAAAGATCTTTCTTTTTCTATTTTTTTTGTAAAAGATGTAAAAGGAACGGTTATGCTAATTTAACTGCCTCCTGACTCAAATTTTACTTCATTATCGGTCCCTAGGCACAAAAGACTGAACCAACAAACAATATCACATCCTAGAAAAACATGCACATCAATAAAATGCTTCATTGATGCATTTGTGGTATATCCATTACCTATGAATGGGAAAACAAATTAACATATTTAACCAATATGCATACAATGTTTGCTTCTCATTCAAATTTCACGATTCCTATGACTTAAAAAGAGTTCTGCACATCCAAGCAAAGTTCTTGTCTGGTACAGATACGGAACAATTTAAGATATGACCGGCAAGCTGAAAAAGACATTTACAGTAGACATTGGAACATAAGCTTTGAAAAAGCTATAAATTAATGGCATTTCATGCTAGCAGAGAGCTGGCAAGGCTGTATTCAGTTGTCCCAGAGCAGGTTGGAAGATGATCTAATAGTTTGAAAGTAGAAGCAAATTGGGAGTTGCATGTGAGTTCTTTCTTTAAATCATTAAGGAACTAAAGGAAAGATTGTCCTGGAAAATGTTTAAATTTGGTAGCAAATAATAAGATTTCCTTTAGCAAGATACACAGTTTAAGATTCAGTCTTAAATGTTCATCACATATCAATGCAATCTGACATATCAATACTTCTACAAAAAGGTGATAGGTAGTGAACAGCTTCCTTGTGTATTATTATTTTAAGCAAAGTGAGTCTATGTTCAACAGTCCAAGAGTTGGATCATATTTTAACCTGATCAGGGACTCTAGCTGTCAAATCCCCATAAGTTTACACTTTGAAATTCAGCCATTTACCCACTATGTTGTAGCATAGAGGAGACACTAGGAGTTCCCTTGGATTACCTGAAACAAGGTTCTGACTTCTGACAGGTGAGGCCATGCATCCATGGTTTACTCCCCACTGGGCCTTGCTTTGGTTTTTTTTTTAATAAATAAATAAAAGAGNGGTGGGGGGGGGGGGGGGGGGAGTGTTGCACATATCAATTGCAAACAAAAAATCTTCCATATATACAATTATTATATATATTTCTATTGTAAATCTTTATAAAAGCAATAACTTTAATGGTCTGTTTGGCTTGAGAGGGAAGGAGGAGAGTAAAGGGGAGTAGAGTAGAATTTGCCAAAAATTAGGCTAATTTCCTACCAACTCTACTCTACTTCCCCTCCCTCCCCCCAATCCAAATGGGCCCTAAACAAATATTTTGCCTCTATACTTTTCTTTTCCGACAAACAGAAGTGATTAATCAATAAGACATTCAATAATTAAAAAAAGAGAATTTACCTGTTTCTCTAATTCTTCAGCAACGTCCTCAAATAGCTCCTTTGGTGTGGAACCAGAGATGTTTGATGCAATGGCTTGATATTGAGGCAAATCCTTCACCTAAATACAAAGAAAAAAAACTCTAAACACAAAAGCAATTTCTAATCCAGAAGAACTTCCTATTCAACCAAATTTTTGTATTTAGGTGACTCTTCTTCAAATTTGTTTCACAATAAATGGAACAAGATAGGTACCTTTAAGCAATAATCATGCCAGTGAGTTTTAGCAGTAAGAATGCCAGTGGCAACATGTCCTTCCATCAGCAAGCGAAACTCATCACGGTTTTTCCGCTCAGCCCGCCTCAATTGTTCCTTATATTTGGACACAAATGAAAATGAGAAAATAGAGTAGAAGAAAATTAATAATCCTTTTTTATAAGTAAATTATACGTGCCTAGTAGGTTTTGAAACCATGACATCACCCTCCAACTAAAACTTGCAAGGGGAGAAGGTGCAGTTAAGCTAAAGGTCTTTGGCAAGAAAATTAATAATCATAAAGATGGATTATACCTTTTGTACCTTCTTTTGCTCCTCTTCATCCTTCTCCAGGTCACGTATATAGTCCTGCCACAACCTATGTCAACATATAGTTCCAATAAATATGATCAAGCATAAATAAGGCAAAATACCTCAAAAATGAGCAAACGGTCCAATTTTTCAAGACGTGAGCATCTTTCATCATCCTCTAAGCGATCTTGAACTTTTCGCCAGTGTGAATTTACCTAAAATAAAGAAGAAAAAAAAGAGAAAAAGAAAGGCTCAAGATTTTTATATAAAAAGAAACATATAGTAACTTGTCTCTATGACTCTTATATACTACATTTTTCAGGATATACCTTAATAAAGTCACAGGATTCCAAAAATTTCCTGTATTCTGCTACATTCTGCCTATGATCCTCCACGGCCTTTTCCTTTTCCTGCATTCATATATAAAGGCATAAAAAGAAAGAAGCATGTGCTTAACGACATACAGATGGCCTCTCCTGAAAAATATAATCTCAAATTCTATTGAAATATATAAAAGTGTGTGTGCGCACGCGTCGCTAAAGCATCTTTCTCAATCTATATGCAAAACAGCAATTGTGTGTATACTTTTTTAATCTATGTAACTGCATGACCCATAGCTTTTTAAAATATTAATTCATATTTTTTGAACCAGAACACATGATGCTAGCTAATATATAAAAGATCTTTCTTTTTCTATTTTTTTTGTAAAAGATGTAAAAGGAACGGTTATGCTAATTTAACTGCCTCCTGACTCAAATTTTACTTCATTATCGGTCCCTAGGCACAAAAGACTGAACCAACAAACAATATCACATCCTAGAAAAACATGCACATCAATAAAATGCTTCATTGATGCATTTGTGGTATATCCATTACCTATGAATGGGAAAACAAATTAACATATTTAACCAATATGCATACAATGTTTGCTTCTCATTCAAATTTCACGATTCCTATGACTTAAAAAGAGTTCTGCACATCCAAGCAAGAGGAGGTGTGAAACCAAGGATTAAAACATTTAAAAAAAAAAAAAAAAAAAAAAAAAACCTCAAATGGATGGAACACCTTTATTCACTTGGAAAAACCCACGCTTGTAATTGCTAATGCAAAAGAAGAGAATATGATTTTTCTTACAAAATAAAGGAGTTTAAATGTGCTTAAATAAAAGTTCAATAGATAAATAAGCATTCCAATAACGAGAACCTTTACATTGACAGCTAACATTATGCCCATCCTTTTTCTCTGATTATATATGGAATACTATGGACAAAGATCTGAAATTAAAACTGGATGCATCTTTCACAATTGTAACATGAGCAAATGAAGTAGCAATTTCTTACCTTCCTCTCAAGTTCCACCATGTAGCTTTCGAAAAGATCCTCCCGGTCTCTAGTTCGTTCAACAGCCTTGAATCGTTCATCATTTTCAAACATACTTACAGCTTTGCTGATCAGGGCAAAATCTTCAGTTAGAAAATCTATAACATTTTGCATCCAACCTAAGATTATTATTTTCACACAAAAAAAAGAAAAAAAAAAAAGAGTAAAGTGAGAGGCATGAACCTCCATCTGATGGATGATGTTAGTTCTTTGGACTCCTGAAAAGACATCACACCAAAAATATATAAATAAATATTTAGGGAGTTAAAAAGCAGCATATAGATCAGCTTTATAGAGGAATGCCAAAGGGGACATGATAAACTTCAATCAACATACTTCCAACATCTTTGTGAATTCTTCCCGAGCTTTTTTCTGCCTCATGCGCCTCTCCTCTGCTTCCAGTTTCTTCCTTTGACCTAAGTACTGGTAATAACATATATAACCAATTTTGTGTTAAAAAAAAAAGATGGAATTTTTTTTTTTTATGTATATATAGAAAATTAATAACCAAGAAAATTTTGAATAATTAAGGAATAGTGGAATTCTAAAACAATTCCATTTATGCAAAACTGGGAAAAAAAATCAAAGTAAAATCATTCACATAAGTTGCACAAAAGGCTTACCTCATTAAATGCTTGCTTCCGCTCGCCAAGTGTTTTCAGAGCACCATATCTTTTGTCATTAATTATCTCTCTCATTGCCTGATGTTAAAATTCATTGAGAAGCATTTAGAAAGTGATGAGTGATGGTCAAAACAGGAAAGCATTAACCAAGCTACCTGCTCCCAAGTCCAATCAGACTGCACATTAACAGATTCCAGCAGAGCTTTGAATGCATTTTTTGCCTCCTAAATACAAAAGATGAAGTGGAGTTGAGAAACATGAGAATGACAATGACTGCACAGCTTCACAGTTCTGAATAAGAAACTCAATAAGAAATAAAACTACAGGTCAGTACCAGCTTACTGGCATACACCAAAGGTTCATCATCAAGCATTTTCTCCTCCAAAGGAGTCACATTAATTTTTCCAGCAACTGCCATTCCTTTTTTTGCTTCCTGCCAGGGACACCACAGAAAAATGTCAAGGAAATCAAATCGAGTATTTGGTTTTGGTAATTGTATGCCTATTTTTGACAAGGTGGTTAATATGTTTTGCAAATGGGCTGACCAAGAGCAACCTTGTTATAAAGGGTAACCTGAGATACATAGATATTATAATGAACTTATTTTACATGACATGCACTTCATGGAAAATAAAAATCATGTGCTTATCTCCAAAATATGCAACCAGCATCCAGGAGGACCAGGACAATTGTTGCCTTGATTGAAAATAATAGTCCAATTGAAGACTTACAGAAGCATCTGCTGAAGAAACTAGCCTTACCTCAATATCTTGTACAGAAGCTCCATCAACAGAACCTCGAGAGTCCTGAGATATTAGGTTTTCAAAATGACTCCTGTAACAATTGAGGATACAGAAGGAACATTCAAACTGAAACCCTAAGTCAATAAAATATAAATAACATAACATAAATTCAAAATAAAAGTGATATAATAAGTCTATACGTTGATGCTGGGTTGGCATTGATTGAAGCAGCAGGAACTCCAGTACTTCCTGAAACAGCACTAACTGGAGAAGCAGCCAGTACAGGAGGTTGGTTACCAACTGCACTTGCTGGTACAGCAGGCTGTGCACTAGAAACGACTGATGATCCAGAAAGCACAGGGGAAGGATTAGAAACTGCAACGACAGGCGTCACTAGAACTGGGCTCAAGGCCACCCCAGCTAATGTTGAAGTAGTGCTGGAGCTAACTGAGATAGTTGCCACAGATGTTTCAGCTGAGGAGACAGCGACATCGGGGGCATGAGAAGTCACACTTGGCTCTGATTGTGTTCCCTGGCTAGCTGCTTTTTGAGCCTGTTCACGAGCCAACTGAAAGCAAGCATCCCGAAGTTAAATTCCCCACAAAAAATTAAAATTAAAATTATAAATAAAATAAAATAAAATAAAAAGCCAAACTGAATGACAAACCTTCAATTCCTCTGGAATTGTCCATTTAGATTCCTTAGTAACCTTGTTGAAATAATACCTGCAAAAGCCACTCCTATTATAGCTTAAAAAAATTGTATACATCAAGCATTAAAAAAGAAAATGATAAACAGAATGCCAAAAATAGATACAGGTAAATGAAAATTAGACAGAAAATGAAAGAAAGAACACACTTTCTTCCCTCTGGAGAGGTATACTCCTTCCACACAGTTGATGCATCAGCCTTCTGTTGCAATGACAATAATAATTAAGTGAGCATGTGAAATTGAGAAGAGTAAATTGTTCAAGAGAGAATACTAAAGTGTTTTAAAAATAATAAGAAAAAGGGAAAAATTAACAGGGTCAACTGAATACATTTTCACACACTAAGGAAGGAAAATAAAAAGAAAATGTTCAACAATTAAAAGCAAATAAGAACAATGGAAAACTTACCTGCATACTTAGTTACTTTGTAATCTTTACACTTATACACAAAATATAAAACAAAGAATTGAAAATCAAAACCAGATCAACCTAAAATGCTTATGTTTATATATAAAGGACATGCATGCCTCAGTTATGACAAAATGCAATTAAATACAGGAAACAAAAACCATGCAAATTAAACAATATCCACAGTACAAGCAAAAAGTAAAAATTGACCAAAAATGGAATATTTAATGGTTAATTCAATAAGTGACACAAATGTGGCCCTAATTTCAAAAGCAATTGCCGCATGTTTTTGTCCATCCAATATTGTCTCCAAAACAACCCCATAAACACAAAATATTCTTGGTCGTCCTAATATGACCAAAAAGAATAGTAGAATCCCTAAAGGAGCTCTTGCAAGAAACACTTACCTCATCCTTGCAGTCAAATGAGTCCTCTAAACACAAACAATAACACAACCTCGACAATTGAAGCTATAATGTAAGGTAAACTAAGAATGATATGTGAGCCCTTATGCACATCAAATTTGGACACATTTACAAGTTTCTCACTATACCTAAATGTTTAGTTACAATAGATGATCCATGATGAAACCATAATAATAAGGTATATTTGACAGCGTGTCTACCATTCTTCCAACATTCCATGATCTCTATCAACCTGTAATACAAGATGAACACCATCCAATTAAATCATTCCAACAAAATCATTTGTCCATGATAAAGTTGTTACAGTATAACCGCTAATTTTTCTGACAGACAATGAACTCCATAATTCATATTAGACAAGCAGAGAACACTGTAGAGTCTCTGCATACTGCACAATAGAAACTCGTAATGTATAACAATCTGAGAAGAGAAATTCCAGATTTTAAGCAGCAGCTTCAAGTATGTGGAATGAATTCCTATTCCATTCATGCATCTATCCATTCCCTTAGTATCCCAAGCACATTATCCTCAAAAGTCCTAATATACCTCCTATCACCTTTGAGCTGATCATCATCAGATTTGATGAAACTATCAGCTCAAAAGACCCCCTCTTAAAGCCTAATGGTGCACATTACAGACCAGAGTTGACATAAATAAGACTACTCAGTGCCAATTTTGAAGAAAATTCTTTACCTGCATTGACATATGGCAAGTGGGGATAGTGAGCAGCACAAATAAAAATATTAAAAACTAAAAACAGAGTGACAAAGAATGTAATTTGCATTATCATAGTATGGTGAAGGGTAGACACTTAACTTCTCAATTATAGTGAGGCTTATATCATTACATTATATACATAAAACATTGCTAAATGTTAACAGAGTCACCATATGACAGCAGCACATTAAAAGAGGGCAGCCATAAGGCAGAAAATTTAATAAATGTTATTGTCACACAATATGTTGTCAAACAGGACATACTATAAATTTGAACAACTTTGAGAACTATCAATCATAAATGAACTGTATGGCTATAAAGATGGAACCCAATCAAAGGTTGAATGAATGAGCTCAAAAAACTAATCTGCTACAAATCCAACCAAGATCATTTACAATGACTTCCAGGTCTTACAAGAGAAAAAAAAAAAAAAAAAATTTAATATTGATCAATAATAATATGATCTGGAACAAAATATTCCCCAAAAGACTGAAGATTTTTTTTTTTTCTTTTTGCTTTTTTTAAAAAAAGGATTCATCTCCTACTTCTATATGTAGGACCATATCAGGTAGGGACTCTTTTTGCCTTAAAAAATGCAGAACCTAAAAGAAGAGAAAATACAAAGTTTCCATAGCAGCATCTGCTGCACAATCCAAAGCGTATTTTAGATAAAATAGCAACATCTTCATGTAAGCTACAACAAATTGGCAAATAATATTGCAAAATTCAACCCAGAAATCATGTTTCCTATTATTGCGAGGGAAATCAAGAGATAGCATCCAACAGGTAGTATGTTGGATATTAAGAAGAAAATATGTATTTCAGTCTATGCTTGTCTCTCCAATAAGTAATAACACACCAATGTATTAATAAGTATTTGATATGTACTAGTCATGCATCAATCTTTTAAAACATGCAATCTTAAAGAGCATGACAAGGCATGGGACAAATATAGAACTATAGTAATTCCTATATTTGACCACCAAATCAGAACATTTAAGCAATCTAATCTAATTAGAAAGAAAGTGAATCAGCCAGTTCATGTCTATCTCATGCCTAACACAATCTAAAAGAAGAGTACACCGACCACGAGAGGCCAAAGTTTTTTAACACTAAATTTTAAAGACATTGTGAACACACATAATTCTCTCATTACTGAAATTTTAGATTCCATATGCTATTATGTCATCTCAACTACAAATCCACTATTTCTTCACCTAAGAAAAATTATTTTTTGCCAATTTGTAGCTTAACTAAAGATGTTGCCAGATTTGACAAGAAACCCACTTCTTTAGGTGGGTTAAAATACCCGGTTGCCCTTTAGGCTTTGTTTGGAAGTTCATAGGTGAATGGAATGGAATGATCATAAGGGAATGGAAATGAATTGAATGTATTTAAGTAAGGGAAAGGAATGAAATGGAAGTAAGTAACCTTGATTGGATGTTTTAAAATAAAGGAATGGAAATGAATGAAAATGAATGGAATGTAAGTAATCTTGTCTGGGAGTAACATAGAGGGAATAAAATGAAATCATTTTATAATAATATTACTATTAGACCCTATATTTTAAAATAAAGGGTTGAATATATAGGGGTATTTTGAGAATTTAAGTAAAAAATTCATTGAATCTAATTTCATTTTCTCCCATTCCTCCCAATTTTGGGGAAAATAAAAATTGAGGTTTTAAGGGAATAGAGAAGAATGAATGTTCCCTCTTACCCATTCCATTTCCTCTTACTTAATCTCCCAAACAAGGGAATGAACTTTCCATTCCCTCTACTAAAACTCCTAAACAAGGTAAGGGAAGAATATTCTAAAATTATTCTTTTCATTTATTTCCATTCCATTTCATTCCCTTCTCCCAAACGAGGCCTTAATGTCAAGGAGAAGCTGAACTATGTTCTCTAGAAACCATTAGGTTCTGAACTTTTTCAGCACCCTCAGCCCACTAGGAAAAACACAACAGAATTGAGCACGGATTTGTATATGCAGAACATAAATCACCATTAACTCCATTACAAGTCAACCTAGAGAGCCTAAGAAAAAAGATTCAAAAATATGAAATATAATACAATCCACCAACAATTTAAACTTGGGTACAACAATTAACATTGACCCAGCTTTTCATACCTCCAAAATCAGTAAGCACCTAATTGTACCTGCAGAAACACCCTTTGAAAACCATAGATACCAAACAAGTCATAAAAAACAAACAAAAACATGCAATTGTTACATTTTTTTTTGTTTGATCATGCAACTGTTACAAAGGAAAGAAAAAAAATACCAATTATAATAAAAGGCACAGTAAATATGAACATGAAAGATGGATAAATAAAAGTTACAATCTCACAGAACACATATCATGGAGACAGTATATTGCTGTTTTGTGGAGCACACAGGCAAGATTGCAATCCACATTCATCTAAAAAAGAATTGCACAATGGTACATGAAAAAAAAAAAAAAAAAAAAAAAGAGGAAGAAGAAACAACAAATAAAAGCAGACAATAGTAGCAGACTATTGCCATAAAAAAAAAAAAAAAAAAAAAAAAGAGGAAGAAGAAACAACAAATAAAAGCAGACAATAGTAGCAGACTATTGCCATAATAAATATGAAGTTGATTCCTTATCCTACGACACCAATATTTGACATTGGTCAAATACATCCAACCACCAATTCTGGATTAAAATTGACCCTACATGATAAATAATATGTAAATAACAAATTGTTGCCTGCCTTGAGAAAGTGAAACGCCGCCTTCATAGTGAGCATATAGAGCAGTCGTTAAATTTCTCCAAACTTGCCATGACATCTACAAACCAGTGAAGCACATGCAAATAAAAGGAGAATTCGCATAAAACAATTATGATCAATCTGGCTCCAATTATCAGCACCCATAAAGAGAAAAAAATTTGTGGCCATACTAAAACATTTCAATGGCATGTTCAACAGGTAACAGAAGATGAAAATTAAATACGGCAAAAGCAACCAATCAGTAATCTAACTCACCTCAATTGGGGTCATCAATTCTGGTGGCTTCTCCCAACTAGACTGTTTTGTCCTCTTGTTGTAATAATATCTGGAAGAAAGCAAGATTTAGTCAGAGTGAGCTACTGAGAAAAGAGAATGCCATCAACCATTTCAAAGATAAAATAAAATTCAAATCAGAATGCTGAACTATTACAATGAAGCATAAGGTCAATAACATTGCAGGAGACAAGCATAAATAATAAGACCTGCAGCCATAGCAATAAATTACCTTCTCCCATCTGCAGATGAATGCTCTTGCCAATCAGATGAGGACTGTTGATTAAGGCTAGGGACATTTACTGCCTGGATCCAAATTAGAAATTCCAAAACCATAACTAGTCAGTTTTCACAAAACAACAAAAATAAATAAATCAACACACAAGGACTAAAGCCAGATACAAAAATCTATTAGTGTTACATTGAGCAATTATCAGAAGCATATTTCAAAGTTTCTCATGTTACTGCTGAATTCCTAAGAGGTGACTGCAAAATATCACTACCCTCCCCTCTCAAGTTATCTACCCTTCAACTCATACAACTGAATTTCCCTTAAGGTTATTGAAAATATGAATATCCACACCTCTCAGGTTATCTGCCTTTCACTTAGATTACAATTTTGTTAAAATTACTTAACATACATTGCTAGGCTTAAATTGAAAAAAGGTAGGAGAAATGATTACTGATGTCATTACATCACAGGATAATATTAAGGTTAAAAATGTCACAAGTTATATGGTGCAATAATCAGTAATCCACTCAAGTTAGCAGGTAAACCTAGTCTAAAGAAAAATTAGGAACCTGGTCAACAATTTTTAGAAATGCGTTAAACCAAGACTTGGATCAAATTCAGAGTTTGCTTTACCATGAGGATGCCAAGACAAGATTTGAAAACAACAAAGTAAGTGAAAAAAAAGGGGGGGGGGGGAATATATATATACATATACGTAACAATGAAGTAAGACTACAATACAAAGAAAAATCACCTTCTCCAAATTAATATTATATTAAAATGAATTAAATATTATTAAGAAATGTCATATTACACTTTATGGGCAAGAATAAATTTTTTTCAAGAAAGTTAAAAAGCACATCATAAATAGTGAAACGCAAAGAAAAGCAAGGAGAAAATGAAGAACACTTACAGAATCCATAGAAGGAATGACTGGAGGTTGTTGACCAGTCTGCTGCACTGGTGTCGCAAATGCTGCACTCTGACTTCCAGAGGACATCCAAGGTTGCCCTGCAACAGGTACAACAGGTGCAGGCATTTGAGACATTGGCTGGAACTGGGACGATGCACTAATATTATTTTGGTGCTGGCCAAAAGAAGATGGTGCAAACTGAAGAATGCAGAAAAAAGTAAATAAGTGCCAAATCTAGGCCACAAAATCAAGCAAAGCACATAGAACAGGAAAACCTTAGTGAGATCTTACAGTATATGATGAAGAGATAGGTATTCCTGAACCAGGCATATGATTCACTAAAGCAGGGGCACTTTGTTGAGACTGCAGTGGCATGGATGCAAGCGGCCTATTTGTCTGACCATACGGCAGTTGTATACCCTGTGATGATGGCATAGCATGACCAGGCAGAGTTGGCCTTGAAGGTAACTGCTGAATTGGTTGAGAAAATTGTAGTGGCTGACTTGGACCAGCTGGCATTGGAACATTGGAGGGAAACCCCTGCCCCATAGGCCGAAACTGCTGAGATGCCGGTGGAACAAATGGCTGTCCTTGCTGTGTTGGAACTGGCCGAAACTGCAGCCAAAGAAATTTCCCATAACACAGTAACTCAAAACTCTTATAAAATAACAGATGATAAAACTCACAAAACAAGGAAGGGAGAGGAAATTACTTGCATAGATAAAGATGAACCAAAATTTTGAGGACCCAAGGATCCAACTGAAGGAGGCCGAAGTGGCTAATCCGGAGAAAGAGAGACCAGGAACAAAGAATTAAAAAAGTAAAATAAATGCCATATGCCTTCATATAAAATCTAAATAAAGTGTAAGCATTTATATGAGATTAAAAATGATTTTCTATAAGCAAAGGTTCATTCAAAAATGATTTTCTTTAAGCAAATATTCATTCAAAAATGATTAATTGTGCAGACCAAAAATAAAAGAATAGGTTTAGAAACAATTCAGCTGACCACAATGTCAAGACAGTGAAAGCACCATGTTCACATAATCACATTCAAGTTAATTTTATTTGAAGAAGAACAAATTTTCAATCTAAAAAGGTAGGAAATATATTTTCATAATCAGAGGGATGTGAACAAAAATGACTGAGATACACAGATACTCAGAAAAAATTATCACACTTCAACCTACTTCTATGAAACCTTTGCTAGAGTCAACTTGTTTGAGATGAAAATAAACTCATACAGCTGAGTAAACAAAGCATATTCAAAGAGTTGTAACCACACCATAAAAATATGACAACAATAAATACATAACTTTGGGTGTATAAGGTTCAGATTCTGAGTTATAAAGCCAAAAGTTAAGTTTGCTACCTGTGAACCAGAGGACTGAGAGTTGTTGGCCATTTCACCACATAAGCAAGCCCCCTCAAATGGCTGAAAAATTAACAAGTCAGAAGTTTTTTTTTTTTTTTTTTTTATTGATAGAGATGCCAATGAACTCATTTGACTATGATCAGTGGAATAAATAATAAGATTAAACAAAGAGAGCTAATGTTACATTAGCCATAAGAATTTTTTTTTTCTTTTTCACTTCATAATCAATGTTGGTAAAAGCGTTGAGTGCACTTAAGCTCATAGGCCTCTTGGAGCTTAGGAGCAAAGTACAAGTGCACTCTTGATTGAAGTGAACTGCACATATTTCTAAAATAACGTATAATAACCTCTGCTACAAAGATAAATAATATGTAATAGAAAACGTTAATAAACTCAAAATATTAATATATTTTGCCTATTAGCTAAAACGGTGCAATTGCATAAAGTTTCGTTAGTTCAAATTTTATGTAAGTTATTTCAATTTCTTAAATTTTTATTTAGTAAATTTGAAAACAATTATCATTGGACAATATGATAATAATCTAGTCATAGAAATTTTATACGTAATTCCCTTTTCTTTGACATTTTTTACCTATCAAATAAAAAAGAAAGAAAGAAATTTTATACATAACATTTTTATATAGTTCTCGCATTTTATAAAAGTACATAACTGTGATATGTTCAATAGACAGAGACAAGCACAAGAATAGTAAATTATCCTTTTTTTTCATGTTTTTTGATATGTTAACAAAAAAGTTGTTTGTGTGAGTTGGCTTAGAATTTTTTTCTTTCATTAGCTCGATATCATTTGCCCAGATTATTTGAGTTCTTAGAAGTAGATGGATGCACATTGCTCTCCTGTTTGTGGGGCTGTAGCACTGTGTTATCTTATTGATTTTGATAAGATGTTATTACTTGTTGATGCCAAATGCCTTGTACCTCTTGATGTTTCTAGCAAAGACATCCAAGGTTCAAATCCCCCTCTCCCAGCTATTGAATTATGNGTAATAATGTGATAGATGCTGTGTTAGAATTTCTCTAATCTGGTTATATGGTTCCTAATATTAATGCTACAAATATTGTCCTCATCCCAAAGGTCAAAAGCCTTGAGAAAATGTCTGATTTTCTCCCTATAAGCCTTTGTAATGTTATATGTAAAATTATCTCTAAAGTCTTAGCCAATAGACTGAAACAGATTTTGCCTTATATCATCTCACCTACACAAAGTGCCTTTGTACCTGGAAGGCTCATCACAGATAATGTTCTATTGGCCTATGAGACTTTACACACTTTACATTGTAGAAATAAGGGAAAGACAGGCTCTCTTGCATTGAAATTGGATGTAAGCAAGGCCTATGATCGGGTTGAGTGGGCTTTCCTTCGTGGTATGATGTCTAAAATGGGATTCCCTGGGCATTGGATCAATTTGGTGATGTCTTGTGTTTCTTCACCCTCCTTTTCTATACTTATTAATGGTAAACCGTTTGGAATTTTACCTCGTCAAGAGGGCTCCGTCAAGGAGACCCTCTATCACCTTATTTATTTCTTTTGTGCGCAGAAGGGTTTACATTGTTACTAGCACAGGTTGAGTTGGAAGGGAGGATTCATGGAGTCTCTATATGTAGAAGGATACTAGTGATATCTCATTTACTATTTGCGGATAATTCATTGTTGTTCTGTAAAGCCTTTCAAAGGAAGTCCAAGAGATTAATGGGATCTTACAAACTTATGTAGATGCTTCGAGCCAGTGTATTAATATGGAGAAGTCTTCAGTTTTCTTCAGTAATAACACCCCTAAAGGATGGGAGATTGGCGGTAAAAGAAGTGACAAAGTTTGAAACATATTTGGGGCTGCCTACACTAATTGGAAGGGCTAAGTATAAAACTTTTGCCTATCTAAAAGACAGAGTGTGGAAAAAGCTGCAGGGATGGAAATGAAAGCTTTTATCAAAGGCTGGAAAAGAGGTATTAATTAAGGCTGTGGCCCAATCTATCCTGACATACACAATGGGGGTTTTTTTTACTACCAACAAAGCTTTGTGATGATCTCAATGCTATGTGCGCTAGTTTCTGGTGGGGTCAAGTTGAAAGGGAGAGGAAAATCCATTGGCAGAGGTGGAGTGTTTTAACTCAAGCCAAGAAAGCTGGAGGAATGGGATTTCGGGATTTGAGATCCTTCAATCTTGCCATGCTTGCTAAACAGGGTTGGAGATTAATGTAAAACTAGGAGTCATTAGTGTACAAGTGCCTTAAAGCTCGCTATTTCCCACGAAGCAATTTCTTGGAAGCAGTTGATTTGCCGACCAGCTCATTTGTTTGGAAGAGTATTATAACAGCCCAACCTATATTAAAAGATGGCTGCTATTGGAGGGTGGGAGATGGGACATCTATACGGGTTATGTTGGATAGTTAGATACCCAACCACCCTACTAAGAAAGTCCTAATCCACCTTGTTGAGGAAGAATGGGAATGGAGAGTTTCTGACCTCATGGAATCTGAACTGAAGTGCTGGAATAGAGAACTTATCATGTCAAAGTTTCACCGAGATGATGCAGAGGCTACATTGCGGATACCACTGAGTAAAAGACAAGTTGAGGATTTGGTGATTGTGCTTCACACTCCTAGGGGTATTTACTCAGTTAAATTAGGATATTATGTAGCAGCTCAAATACTACGGAAGGCAGATTGGGCAAAAAGTTCAAGAGGGCAAAGTGGAAATAAGGTTTGGGAAAAGCTTTGGAAGTTAAGGGTCTCGAACAAGATCAAAGTCTTTGGCTGGAAGGCGTGCCAAAACATTCTTCCAACACAAGATAATTTAGTCCACCGGAGGATTCTTATGGATAATACATGTGAACTTTGCAAGATTGAACCAAAAATAGGGGTACATGCCTTATGGGAGTGTGGAGTGGCAAGGGATGTATGGGTAAGTAGTTCAGTGAGATTGAAAAATTTTGTGGGTGGTCAGAGGGATTTCCTGCAACTCTTTGAAGAATTGCTGGACAGGTTGTCAAAAGAAGAGGTTGACGTATTCCTTGTCCAATCCTGGCTCATCTAGTCTTAAAGGAATAGGATTATCCATTGTGGAAAGCTACAAGCACCGGCCCAACTTAATGAGCGTGCCTCTGATATGTTGGCCGAGTTTCAGCAAGCTCAGGATCAGCTAGGCATAGTTAACAGATTCAACATAGACAGTATATGGAGCCCGCCACCAATATTGAAGTACAAACTTAATTTTGATGCAGCCATTTTTGTGGATCTTCAGTGTTCGGGTTTTGGAGCAGTCATTCGTAATGACAAGGGTGAGATTATGGGAGCAATGTCTGCCAAGGGTCCTTAGGTGCAAGATAGTAGTGAAGCTGAAATCCTTGCTTGCCGTAGAGCTGTAGAGTTTGCTATTGATATTAGTTTAACTGAATTGGTGATTGAGGGAGATAGTGCTTAGGTGATGACTTCCATCCAATCAAATGACACTAATTTGTCTAGGCTAGGCCACATTAATGCTGATATTCAATGTCTAGTGGCTGGTTTACACTGGGCAGAGGTGAGAACAATGAAACGGGATGCTAACGAGGCAGCACACTCTCTTGCACGATATGCAAGAAATATTTTTGATGTTGTATATTGGTTGGAGGACACTCCACCATCGGCCTTGGAGGCTCTGTCTTATGATTCTATTTGATATTAATGAATGAAAGTTGGCTGGTTTTCAAAAAAAAAAAATTCACAGGATATATTTGCGGTTGGGACTGACACATCCACTATAACAACAGAATGGGCACTAGCAGAGCTAATCAACCAGCCAAATATAATGGAGAAAGCAAGACAAGAAATTGATTTTGTAGTTGGAAAAATGAGACTGGTAGAAGAATTAGATATTATGAACCTTCCATACCTCCAAGCTATAGTAAAAGAGACATTAAGACTTCACCCAACTGGACTAGTAATTGTGAGAGGGTCATCTAAATGGTGTACTATTTGGGATTACGAGATTCCACCAAAGCCAAGATTACATGTTAATGTGTGGGCTATTGGCAAAGACCCCAACCACTGGGAGAACCCATTGGAGTTCCAACCAAATAGGTTTATTAGCTAAGAGAAGTACCAGTTGGATGTGAGAGGACAACATTTTCATCTGTTGCCATTTGGGAGTGGAAGAAGAGGGTGCCCTAGAACTTCCCTCGCATTACAAGTTGTTCAGACAACCCTTGCAACTTTGATTCAGTGCTTTGAATGGAAGGTAAGTGGAGGAAAAGGTACTGTTGGCATGGAAAAGGGTTCTGGGCTAACCCTTCAAGGGCTCATCCCTTAATTTGTGTGCCAGTGACTAAGCTTAATCCATTTCCATCAACCTAAAAAAGCACTAAGAAAAAATTGAAGTACAACGAAACAAAGTTATATAATAGACAAGTATTGAAGTATTACTGCTATTTTTTTTTTTTTTGACAAATTATCTCACTACTTATAAGACAAAGGGTCTGTTTGGATACAGATTATTTTACTGAAAATTGAAAATTGAAAACTGAAAACACTATTGCAAAATAATTTTTAAATGCGTGAATAGTGTCGTGGGATCTATTTTTAATATTTTTTTTGAATAAAGTGGTTGTGGGTCCCA
>NW_027070017.1:306052-351052 GCF_002906115.3 Quercus suber | reverse complement strand
ACCGATCAACAGATCCCAAAACCACCACCACCACCACCCGCTGATCAAACCCATTTCCCAAAACAGTAAACACCATGACTCCGACGAGAGAGAATGAATCGGAAATGGAAGAAGAAGGAGGGATTTTTTGAGACCCAACAGTTCGGGGTAGCGGCGAAGAATGGGTTTGCGTTGGAGGAGCAGTAGCGGCGGAGGAGTTGGCCACGAAGGAGTCCACCGCCACCGCCACCGACCAACAGATCCCAAAACCACCACCACTAACACCCCGCCGATCAAACCCATTTCCCAAAAACAGCAAACACCATGACTCCGACGAGATAGAAAGAATCAGAAATGGAAGAAGAATGAGGGATTTTTTTAGACCCAACAGTTCGGGGTAGCGGCGGAGAATGGGTTTGAGTTGAAGGAGCAGTAGCGGCGCAGGAGTTAGCCACGGAGGAGTCGTCGATGTCGATGTCGATGCCGCCGTGCCGCCGCCGATGATGCAGATTGTAATGGACAGAGAGAGATAAATAGATCACACTACTTGTGAGTTTGACCCGAGAGGGAGAGAGAGATAAGCAAAGGAAATTTTGGTTTCATATATTTTATTCAGGTTTTAATGTTTGTTTTTAATTTATTTTATTTCTGGGATAGTGTTAGATCTGAGTTTGTGTTAGATCTGGGTTTGTGTTTTTAATTTAAGTTTTGTTTTTTAATTTATTTTCTTTTTTGGTTTAAATTTGCTGACATAGCTTTTTATAAAAAATTAATTAGCTGAAGTCGCATTAAAAAAAAGCCAAATAATATTTTTTAATAATATTTTAATTGTTACATTAGCGCCACGTCAGTTTCCGTCTGCCACCTAGGACTTTACCGTTAGGGCACTAACAGTAGGGACAAAAATAGAAACCGTTTTTCAGGATAGGGACTAAAAGCGGTAAAAATAAAATTTAGGGACTAAAATAGAAATCGCCTAAAAATGTAGGGACTAAAATGTGCTTTTCGCCATAATAATAATAATAATAATAATGAGTTGACATAAATTACAAAACCTTTTTTAATTTAGATGACACTCAAATCCCACCCATTTTGTGTGTATGATTATTATTATTAAATAAACATTGGCCATTGGTTGAATTAATGGGGCTTTAGTCTAAAAATATAAAACAATTTTATAATAGCCTCATTTGTCATTTTACACATGAATGCTTTTTAGTTACCGGGGATGATAAAAAAAAAATTAGAAGAAAATGGGGATTATAATTTTTTTTTTTTTTTAAGATAGTTATAATATATTGCTAACTCTATATTTTGAACCCTTTACTCCCTAGATTTTCAAGCACTTTGTTCATGAAGAAGTGTCTTTTTTTTTTTTTTTTAAAGAAAGCTATAACTTTTATCAATCAAGAGCAGCCAAGTCAGCTAAGATTATATTGAGATGAGGAGGAACATCCTCCATTCACACCAAAAAACTACTAACATGTCTAGCATATCTAGTAAGATTATGAGCGACACAATTTCATTGTCTCCTATTATGAGAAAAGTTACAATCAACAAATGATTAAGTAAGAGATTTCACCTCCTCAATCAAATGATCATAGGAGGCAAAGGAAGCATCACTAACATTATCATCTCCTAAAATATTGCTATTGGGTTGAGTATGGAAAGGAATAAAAGAGTTGGATAAGTCCCGACCTTTTTTGGATAACTCCATAGAGTCAAACTTTGCTAACTCTTTATCAATTTGTTTGATATGATAATCAAGATATGGGGATAAACAAAATTAGGAACAATGGTAAGTGGTAGCATATGGTTGATTTGAAAAGTCTCTATATGTGGAAACTATTGGAATATTTCCCCCCATATTCGGTATTTCCAAAATTGCCTCAAAATTCAAATTTTCTTACTTGAACAACCATATCGGAACTAAAGCCAGGCGGAGTAGCCGAAGAAACACCATCTGTGGCAATCAATTTTTAGGGGAATATCACTTGTGTTATCCATCTTAGTACCCTTGAATTGACACCACAGATTTCTCACCTTAATTAAAGAGAGGAGTGTGAAGCCAAGAACCACTCTTGTTTTTCCACTATCAAAGTCCCTTTATTATCAAAACCCTATGGTTTGTTCATCAAAACCCACTCTGCATCATTCTTAATGTCAAAGACAAAAAGAATAACATGGTTTCCTATGGTATAAATCTTAAAACCTCGACAAGCCTTCCAAATAGGTTTAAGCATTCTGCCAATAATATCGATATTTAGAACCCTTCTAGTTAAGAACTTGCCTGCAAGAACAAACTCTGAATGAGAATATTTTTGTCGATATTGACATATTCTAACCTCTTTTTTTTTAAAGAGAAAACTTTTTCCAATAATGAAGAATAGACTCCGAGATAAATAGGGAAAAATATGTGAAAAGAGAAAATAAATAAAAGAGAGAGAAAGAAATGACTATTTCCACACACACACACACACCCAAAAAAAAAACACTTTCCAATAAAAGTGTTAAAAGAGGGAGAGAGGTCAGAGCACTATCATTCAAAGGGATAAGAAATTCTACTACTTAGAGTCTATGACAGAGAGATACTGAGGCTTAGAACACACAAAAAAAAAAAAAAAAAAAAAAAAAAAAAAAAAGAAGTATAAAGAAAAAAGAAAAAAAGAATGACTCTCATTGGGGGAGGTGCCAATTAAAAAGCACATCATCCTCGTAATTTGCCAAAATTCTAAACTCTGAAATTTGTTTAGACAGATGTCTTGAGAGTCTTCTATCCTAAATGCTCGAAGAGAATCTAGGGTAGAAATCAGAGAACTATCATTCAAGGGGATAAGAGATTCTACTACTTAGAATCTATATAGAGAGTCACTGAGACTACGACCAAAAAAAAATGACTCTCATTGGGGGAGGTGCCAATTAAAAAGCACATCATCCTTGTAATTTTTCAAAATTCTAAACTTTGATATTTTTTTAGACAGACATCTTGAGAGTTTTCTAGACAAGATGCTCAAAGAGAATTTTGTTTTTGTTTTTGTTTTTGTTTTTTTATAGGAAGGAGAGACTTTTGTTTATTTTTTGATAAATTGGAAAGACTTTTGTTTGTACTAGGTAATATTTGGTTGGGAAAAATGCCCTGATACCCTCTAAACTTTACTGCAGTGGATATTACACCCCTTGAACTTTTATTTTAGCTAATTTACTTTCTAAACTTTAATCATGTGCCAAATTAGTACTTCAGTTGGTCTGCTGTTAATAAACTAACGAAATACTCACATGACAAGCATGTGAGCATTAAAATCACCTAGTTCAATCGCCTGAGACCCATAGAGATAAGAGAGAAAAAATTTTGAGAGAGAGACCTAGGAGAGCGACGTTCCACACAGTGAAGTGCCCATTTGAATCCTAGGAGAAAGAGACGATCATGATCTCGTCGACAATCTCGCCGTTCAGTTTTGTGCAAGGGAAACATAAATTTGAGATGTGGAGTTTAGACTTGGGTTTAAACCTAAGAGGCTAAAACTTGAGAGTTTTAGATATGGAGGCTAAGGTTTTGGCCAAAGAGAGAAAGAAATAACTAGAGAGAAATTAGAGAAGAGACCTATACTAGCAATGGAGGTCTTGAGTCAGCCATGGTGGCTAATCTATGGGTTTAGAGAGAAATTGTAAAAGGGTAGCTTCAGCTTGGGTTTGGAAACTAGAGATGAGATGTAGAGATTGAAAATAATTGTGTCTTCCCATAACTATTTCTTGGGAGCTTGTACGTGTATTTACAATTGTTGTACCGATTACAATTTATTTGAATATAGTCATATATAGATAACAATTAATTACAATTTATTTGATAGAGTTTGATTTGATCTGGTATGCTCTTGTGTTTAAGCTTTATTTGCAATGGGAGATAAGGATGAGGCTGTCTTTTATTTAAAAAATAAAAATAAGTTGCACATGCCTGATAGTTCTGTTAATCACTTAACATTTTGGCTAACAGACGGTCCTATTTGGCACATATGCAAAGTTTAAGGAGTAAATTGACTAAAATAAAGGTTTAGGAGGTGTATTGGCTACTACATTAAAGTTTAGGAGGGTGTTAAAGCATTTTTCCCTATCTAGTTTGAGGTAATATTTCAGGATTGTCATGAATCTTCTTGAATTCCTAAGCATTTCTATATTTGGTGGTAAATACTAAATAGCTCAAGGGTGTGGGCATATGGATTCCCATTTTGAGGGTTTATATGGACTCCCTACTTTTTTTTTTAGAGAGTTTCAACTTATAGCGTCTGTTCCTGATAATAGCTCTTTATCATCAGACCAAGACACCAATCTGTTTTTTGTGTAAACAGGGATTAAACCTTAAATTTCTTATACAATCATCAGAAATTTTACTGGTTGAGCTAACTAGAACCCACCCCTATTTAAAATGTGGGGTACCTACAACTGTGTGAATTGAAAAATTTTATTTTTTAAAGTTACAATTATGGCCCCAAATTAATATCCTTTAATTAGCTAAAATATGATTCAAAAAAAAAAAAAGGCTAAATATATAATTTTCTTTTTACAAAGTATTTATGCTAAGTAATCATCTTTTTAAAAATATTATGGTTTATTCATCTTTATGGATTATACTTTTGTCTCTTAATTAATTGAAAACATTATGGTTTTTCGCTTATTCCAGATCAGCCACGCTTGGGTCCAGAATAGCTCCAGCTCTTCTACGGTCAGACGCTCCATAAAATCCTCCATCGATTGCAACATATCGGGCTGTCCATGCTTACATTTCTGCAATTTACGAATACTTCCAGCCCAAATATCTTAAGCCGCTACATAATCCCACAAAGCATGGATGGTGGATTCTGGTTCTCTTGTACAAATCAAACATTTATCGTAATGGATCACCCTTCTTCTGGTCAGATTCATAGCTATTCGTAAAATCTCATGGCAAGCTCGCCATGCAAAAACTTTGATTTTATTTGGGATCCAAAACTTCCATATTGCAGCCTAAACCTCTTTTCCAACACAGCCCCTAGGTGATCCAACCCGAGCTGCATTAGTTAGGATTATTCTTGCCACATGATAAGCAGACTTGACAATAAAAACACCCTTTGGATTATGCAGCCAAAATATAGTATCCACTACATATCTTCGACTCAACGGAATTTGGCATATTGCATTAGCTTAGTCCCTATGAAAGATAGTCATAATATCCTTATATCTCCATATATTCAGCTCCGGATTGATCAGCACAGACACCATCAGTTCACCTTTTATTCAAAGAATGTTATTATAATTATTTCCTCTTCTTGAAAAAAAGGAATTATTTCCTTTTCTTAATATATATTTAAATGGATAAAATTTAGATATAGTACTTTAAGTGTTGCTTCTTAAGTTTCTGTCTTAAAATTCAACCATGTAACTATTTAATTGAAAGAGATACTTTCATCCCATGATAACTTTTAAGTTTTAAGTTTTCAACAAAAAATAATAATAATATAAACGTGATCAAAATCAAATATCCTAAAATAATTGTCTAATATAAATGCATACAATTCTAAAATAATTATTTTAATTATTTATTAGGATATCACTGCTTAGGATTTTTTTTTCCTAAAACACTAAAAAATTTATTTTGAGAGACAAAATTGAATGTTAAAAAAAAAAAAAAAATCTAATCCATAAAGATGAATNTTTTTTTTTCTAATTCTAGGTAGTATAAAATAAATGCATAATAATAGGCAAAATAAAAGAGTTTATTAGATTCAAGCAAAATATAAGTGTTCAAGTACAACACAAATTTTCTCCCAAAAAAAAAAAAGTATAACACAAGTTAGCCCAATTTTTTTTGCTGAATAAAGTTAGCCCAATTTTAGTTTTTGGCTTGGAATATAATAATATTCTCTGGAATATGACATCTTTTTTTTTTTTTTCCTTGAAGGGAGAATATTTATTCAATTAAATGGATTAAAGGTCATGATACAAAGCATCCATAATTGATTGGAGAGAATCCTCCATCCAGAACAAATCTTCATCTAAGTATATCTAGCATATTTAGCCAAAATATGGGCTACCTTATTCCCACCCCTCCAAATACAATAAACACTAGACCAATGCAATCCCCTTATCAAATGACGAATATCATCCACAACATTGCCAAATAGTGAAGTATTTTCCATAGAAGAAGAGATGGCATGAATAACATTGCTATTGTCACTCTCAATAATCATCATTGAAAAACCAACATCCAAGCAAACTCTAGCTCTTCGGCAAGCAACTCAACTTCTTCATTGGTGCGCACATTCGGTCCATAGTACTCCTAGCAGCCATAACTTCTCGTTTTTCATTTTGAACAATTGCTCCATAACCAATTTTGCCTAAGTCCGAAAATAGTGCTGCATCAAAATTGAGTTTGAATGCCTTTGATGGTGGTGGTTACCATACCTCTTTGCTTGGTTGTTGCCTCATCTGAACATTTAGCTGGGTTTGGGCACGTTTGAAATTTTCAATGCACTCCTCTACTCTTTTGTTCAAGCTATTTGGACTCTTCAGTTTTCCTCCATGCAGCAAAGTGTTTCGCTTATTCCAGATCAGCCACGCTTGGGTCCAGAATAGCTCCAGCTCTTCTACGGTCAGACGCTCCATAAAATCCTCCATCGATTGCAACATATCGGGCTGTCCATGCTTACATTTCTGCAATTTACGAATACTTCCAGCCCAAATATCTTAAGCCGCTACATAATCCCACAAAGCATGGATGGTGGATTCTGGTTCTCTTGTACAAATCAAACATTTATCGTAATGGATCACCCTTCTTCTGGTCAGATTCATAGCTATTCGTAAAATCTCATGGCAAGCTCGCCATGCAAAAACTTTGATTTTATTTGGGATCCAAAACTTCCATATTGCAGCCTAAACCTCTTTCAACACAGCCCCTAGGTGATCCAACCCGAGCTGCATTAGTTAGGATTATTCTTGCCACATGATAAGCAGACTTGACAATAAAAACACCCTTTGGATTATGCAGCCAAAATATAGTATCCACTACATATCTTCGACTCAACGGAATTTGGCATATTGCATTAGCTTAGTCCCTATGAAAGATAGTCATAATATCCTATATCTCCATATATTCAGCTCCGGATTGATCAGCACAGACACCATCAGTTCACCCTTATTCAAAGAATGTTATTATAATTATTTCCTCTTCTTGAAAAAAAGGAATTATTTCCTTTTCTTAATATATATTTAAATGGATAAAATTTAGATATAGTACTTTAAGTGTTGCTTCTTATATACTACCTAGAATTAGAAAAAAAAAAAAAAAAGAAAAAAAAAAAAGAAAAAGAAAAAAAAAGAAACCGAGGATTTAGCGTGAGATTGAGGAGGTGGCAAGTGGGACCCCAATCATCCGCCCACGGTTTTTCTTTGTACTTTAATTGGATTAGATCTCTCTGTCTCTGTCTGTCTGTCTGTCTCTCTCTTATTTTCATATTTTGATCTCCCTCGGTTTTCTTTGTAAGTATCAAGTTTAATTTATTCTTTCTGGGTTCGACTCATTTTCTCTTTTAAATTCCTTTCCTTTTAATCAATTATTTATTTATTTATGGCAAACGGACTTCGATTCATAATTCTTCTTAGTTTATTCCTTGATTTCTTGGATTCGAATTTGAATTTCTCATTCATTCTGTGATTTATCTGATTTCAATTTACTTTCTCCGGTTTCTCAAAATTTTTTGTCACACTCGATTGACTAGATCTACTAATTAATTAGAAATTCTCAAAAAATCTGATTCTTTTTCATACTCTGACTAATGGGTTGTTATTGTTTGTTTGTAAAAGTTTTGAGCTTTAGATAGACATTTAACCCAAAAATTTTCTTTTGTTAATTCACTATTGTGAATAACATTTTCTGGGTTTCTCAAAAAAATTTCAAAATTTGAATAAAATATTCAAAATTTTCATTAGTTGTTTGGTGTTTGAGTTTGTGGGGTTCTCTCAGAATGGTCACAGTTAATGTTGGAACGCTCCATAATGTGTTGGACCACGTTTATGGTGCATTTATGCACAGAACAAAGATAAGCCCACTATTTTTCTCTAGAGGATGGGGTGGCTCAAAGCTTGAATTGCTGGAGAGAATGATCAAACAGCTTTTCCCAGAAGTGGTTGGTCAGAATTGCCCTCCCACATTGGTGAAACCTGTTTGGAACACAGTTTGGGAGACCAAGACTGCTTGTTTAAGAGAAGGGGTCTTTAGGACCCCTTGTGATGAGCAGCTTCTAAGTGCATTGCCTCCTGAGTGCCACAATGCAAGGGTTGCTTTCCTTACTCCCAAGTTTGTGCCGCCACAGAAGATGGCCTGCGTGATTCATCTTGCAGGTATATTGGTTTTATTTTCTTCTACAGTAATTCAGAAATGGGACTTTGCATTGAACTTTAGCTTAATACTACATTGTCGATGGAGAGTTTAACCGTTTAAGCGAGTTTCTTGTTTTATTGCTTTGTTTATCTGTCACAAAGTGTTTGGTTTTGGTGCTGTGGTTAATGTATTAGCTTGTGCATTGTTCATGGTAGGATTTTTTTATTCTCAATTGGTCAAGCCTTAATTTGAGTTTACATTGTTTTACTGGAGAATTCATCAGGGTTTTTATCAGCCTTATGATGATTTGCTGCAACCAAATAAGGTTTTGACATGTAGCAAAGTAAAGAGGGCTGGTTTAGATTGATTGGATTGGCTTTACGCTGGCTGAAATCCCTACTCTAATTATGCATTTCAATAAAGAAGTAAAATCTGGTGTTTAAGTTATGTTTATACGGGAACAGCTCAAGCTTTAGTAGTTGACTTGGTAAATGAAATTAATGAATGGCTTCCATTTGTTTCATGAGCTAGGTTTTTGGATTAGCTCCATTGGCTATCAATTGGTTGGAACTTTAAGTTTTGGTTTAAATGCAGGGAAACGACTCAAAGCTTTAATATTTGACTGGGTAAATAAATGGCTTCTGTGCGTTTCATGAGCTAGGCTTCTGTGCGTCTCATGAGCTAGGCTTCTGGATTAGTTCCATTGGCTATCAATTGATTGGAACCTTTAGTTTTGATATAATTTGTTTCCTTTTGAAATGTTTGACTCCTTTCATTTTTGCTTTTGGTTTCCTTCCCCCCTCGGATGCAGGGCCAAGGGGTTATCCAAAGGGAAAATTCCTCAATGAAGTCTAACTTTAACGATAATGTGATAACTACACTTCGTAAAGGTTAACTAAAATATTTTTAATATTTTTGGCAGATTTATATGTTTTTGCATTAGGTTTTGCTTATATTCCTCCGATGTATGTTACTGCTGGAAAATACTGTATCCATTGGGAAATAAGTATTGAGGTTTGTCCTCTTGGCAGTTAGAATGTAGTTATTAGTCAGTTGGTGAAATGTTTAATTTTTGGTTTATTAATTCCAAACTGAAATGCAAATATTTTTCATTTGAGCATTTGTCTTCCATCACTATTGTGAATTATTCAAGTAATTAATTATTCATGGGAATCTAACTACAGTTGATATTATAGTGACCTTTCTGATACTTTGAAAACTACAATTTTTTTTATTCCTTCTGCCCACATTCATTTGAATATATTCTTGTTTGTGCTACTTTCCAGATTAATTTCTGAATTTGTTATACTAATTTCAGATATTAACAATGTTCATTATTTCCTAGTATCCTGCCAAATCTCAAAATTCTATTTCAAATTACACCCTTTACCACTGAAGGAACCTCCACCCTTTGGTGCATTTGACATTTGGTAGTTAGCCATCTGGACTACAACTTGTAGCCTCTTTTTGCAGGCACTGGGGACCATACCTTTGAACGGAGACTGCGCCTTGGTGGGCCTTTGTTGAAGGAAAACATTGCAACCATGGTGCTTGAGAGGTAAATGCCAATTCTGTGTATTCCTAGAAATTGATAGAAGTGCTTCTGTTTAAATTACTTAACGTAAACTATGAGCTTTTGAATAAAGGTAAATATTTAATTGCAGCCCTTTCTATGGACAAAGACGCCCAATGATGCAGTTTGGTTCAAAACTTTTGTGCGTTAGTGACTTGCTTTTATTAGGAAGGGCAACCATTGAAGAGGCCCGCGGACTGTTACATTGGTTAGACTCTGAAGAAGGGTTTGGCAAGATGGGTGTTTGTGGATTGAGCATGGGTAAGGCTCAAACTGAATCCTTCGCTAGAGATTAAATTAGCTAGATCTAATCTAGCTTTGAGATCATATCTTTTGTCGGTCAAATTTGTCATTTCAAACTTTGAATTAATTTGTTGGGTTACATAAAAATATTATTTCAGTGTGTAAAAAGAAATGTATATATTGTTAACTCTACAAGTGGAGCACTCACACCCCAAACATAAGTCTCTTTCTTCCCTCTGAACTTTGATGGTTTTTGGGAATTCAGGAGGTGTACATGCTGCAATGGTTGGATCACTTCACCCTACCCCTGTTGCAACCCTTCCTTTTTTATCACCCCACTCTGCTGTTGTGGCATTCTGTGAAGGAATATTACAGCATGCTACTGCATGGGAGGCACTAAGAGAGGATCTTGCAGCACAGAAGGCTGCAATGACTCTTGAGGAGGTGAGAGAACGGATGCGAAATGTATTGTCTCTCACAGATGTCACACGCTTTCCGATTCCCAAAAATCCTGAAGCTGTAATATTTGTTGCTGCTACTGTAAGTACCAGATCTCAATATTACCTTCTGAACATGTCATTTAAGAAAATTTATGAGGACTCCACAGTTGTCTTCTTTATCCTTATTAATTGTCTTATCTTTATAGTACTTATAGGCATGTTTTCTAAGCATGGCTGACAAGGAGTTGGCAATTTCCCTCTTTTAATAATTTGATGATTTATCTAGTGAAAAAGAAAAAAAAAGAAAAAGGAAAAGAAATGGATAAAAAAGAATGCTGTTAGATAGAATTGAAGCAACCTTTGAAGCTCATGTTCCTCTCTCTCTTTCCCATCCTTGCAGTTGACTGTTATTGCATTGCAACACCTAGGAAAGAATGTTCTGTGCTCTTTTCGATTTTTTTTTTTTTTTTTTTTGGGGGGGGGGGGGGGGGGTGTGGGCGCTGTTTAAGAGCCTTTGCCTGCAATTGGTACAAAATTTATACCTTCTGAAATTTAGTGTTAATCAATCCATGGAAGTTAATATTCTGTAGGTAAGTCTTGTATGCATTAGGAAGTTCTCATTATAAACTGTAGTTCTCTCGGGCATATAAATCTTGATGCCTCAAGCACAATCCACATGCATCTCTTTACAACAGCCTCAAAATTTACCAAATTTTTGGTTAGAGGGAGAGAGGGAGATGGTCAAAATATACTAAAATTAGCTCATTCTAGCCTACTTTCCGTTTTCCCCTTTCTATCTCCCCTTTCTCTGTCCCAAACCTTTTGAGACCAAAAAAAAAAAAAAAAAAAAAAAATCACAAACACAAAATAATTGGGCAAAAACATAGGGGCCAATTAGGAGGTTGCAGCTTTCAGAAAAATGAGAAGTTCAGCTGCTTTAGAAGCAGCTGGTAACCTGCCTTAAAAGCATAAGGCACCTTACAAATTCACAAAATGCTGAAACAACTCTGAGTTAACAAACGAGATGCAAGCAGGCTTTGCTTTTTAAAACCTGAAGCACCCACAATAAAGGGCTGTCTCTTTTTCCCTGATCAAGAATTCGAGACCCCGTGCAATAGTTATTGCATGGGATGCAATACCTATGGACAGTTGGGAGCACAAGTTAAGAAGTTGACTTTTGTTCACGGCCGTCCAATTAGGCAAAAAAAGAAGTTTAACTTTTTACCTTTTTTCTTTTTGCATGATCAGATGTCTGTGGAGAAAGTTAACTTTTTAACTTTTGCTCCCAACCATCGATCAGGTATTGCATCCTGTGCAATATCCTAGCTACTGCACAGGATCCATACCCCTTATTGCTTATGATTGGTGTATCTTCATTGTGTAATTTATTGCTCTTCATTTTTTACTGCTTCCTCGCCAAATTTAGCTTTGGCAGCTATATTCTTAAACTGCAATCATGCTTCAGGATGATGGGTATATTCCAAAACACTCTGTGATGGAGCTTCAAAAGGCTTGGCCTGGTTCAGAAGTGAGATGGGTCACTGGTGGGCATGTCTCATCCTTCCTTCTACACAATGGTGAGTTCCGGAGGGCAATCGTTGATGGTCTTAACAGATTAGAATGGAAAGAGTCTCCATCATGAGAGTGGCATCACCATATGAAGAAGATACTACATTTATTCTCTTGGTAATCTCCTTCACCTCACTAAACCTGTAAAATGAATCATAACTGATATTTTGTGAAACCCCACCCCACCCCCCCCCCCCGGCGGGCGGTTCCAAAATAATAACCAAAAAAAAAAAAAGATAGTACAAGAGGGGGGGGGGGTTGTTTTGTGAATTACTATTTAATGTGTATCAAATTCAATGTGTACTATCATCTGATAAACTTCATTTGTATGTGACATTGAAATCAATGTTAAATGGTGAAAATGCTGATGAAACTTTTACTCAAATTGGTTTGGAGAAGTGTGGATTTGTTTGGTTACAATGCTGATGAAAGTGAGGCTGGGATATAGCCGATGAAAGTTCTATCCCACCCTCACTTTCACAGCTTCCAATTGACAAACGGATGTCAATAATAAATGTCATTAATACAATACTGATTGTTTGGTTACAAGTTGGTCTACATTGCTGATCAAAGTTCTATTCAATTCTGGTTTGGAGAAGCGTGGATTTGTTTGGTAAGGAGGACATGTTGTCCAAACTGTGATTTTCATTTTTTCCTGCCATTGTTACGGACCCATCAAGAATAGAAAGTCATATGCATAAATGTATAGAAAGTCATATGTATAAATGTCACGTTGATGCTTGTTTAGTACGGTTTATTTTTCAGTTTTTGAAGTATATTTTCCATTTTTTGAAAATGAATTTGTTGGACAAATTGCGCCTAAGGCTGCGTTTGTTTTGGTGGTAAAGGAAATCCGGAAAATATTTTACACCCTTGAGGGTGTTTGGATGCGCATGAAAATTCGGTCAAACTAAAAACCAATTTCAGTTGACCGTAAAATAGGCACCCCAACTCTGTAAAACCAATTAAATACTCATTTTACCTTCAATTAATTTCCAGCCTCACTCAGAACTCAACAACTTGAAGAGAGAGAGAGAGAGAGGGCACCAGACGAATTGGACCGCCGTGCAAGCTTTGGTCGCCATGCAAGCTTGTCCATCATTCGCTGTCTGCCGTGCAAGCTCTGTCCATCATTCGCCGTCTGCCGTGCAAGTTGTGTCCATCGTCCCTCTTCTCTTCCTCCCTCGTTCTCTCTTTTCCTCTGACCAACCATGGTCGAATCTTCAAGCATGTCACCGATCTACAACCCACCTCCCACCCCCGCCATCGCTACTGCCTCTAGATCGAACTACCAATCTCGTTGCCCAAAGCCCCAAGCTTGATACCGATCTTGACAACCGATCTGGCCGCCATCGATCACCAACCCACTTCACTCTAGCCCCAAACCCACTCGATTTGGCCACTGCCATCCTCCATCCGCTCCGATCCTCTCTTTCCGTCAATCTCTCTTTCTCGATTTGACAAGTTTGTGAATAAAAAATGTTTTTATTTTGATTTTTGGTTGTGTTAAGTTTATATTTTGAAATTTTTTGTTATAAAATTTGTTTGGGAGCTAAGAAAATGGTTGGGAAAATGTGAAAACTTTGTAGGAAAATAGCATTTTCAGAATGTTACCAAATACCAGAAATCGTTTTTTGGACTACTTTTCATTGTAAAACCAAACACCTGGATTTTATTTTTTTTATGAGAATTCACTTTTCCCTGTATTCATTTTACGCTCGGAATTCGATTTACATTGAATCAAATGCAGCCTAAATGTTAATAGGTCTTTTTGATTTTTGTGGTTTCTTCTCTATTTTTATTGTTATAGCAGTTTGGCAAAAAGGTAATATTTATTTAGATTTTCGACTTTTTTTTCCCTTGTTATTGGATACCCAAATCTTAACGGATTTAAAACAAACTATTACCGAAGACTTACAGCTTTTGTAAAACTGAGTACATTGTCGTAGTTGTAGTAATTTAAAGATTACAGTGGAGTGGAACCCACTTCAGTTTCTGGGCAAATCATTATAAGATCGCTTGCAGCTTGCAAGTGGAGCACCACTCAAGCACTGGTTATGGAAATAAGTCAAATAATCGAAGTTTTGCAATTTACCACCTATTGGAATCTGAACACAAAGCCTATTATAACTCACATTAAAGAACTGCAACTTCAGTGCCGTAATCTCTACAGGAATGCTTCCATAGATGTTGTGGTTAAGATCCAAAGTATTCAAGCTCTTGGCGAACACCACCTTGGACAGATTAAACTCCAACAAGTTCCTCAGACAAGTCCACGATCTGTGTACTGTTGTTCGATCTGAAAACCACGGACGCATCACCTACGAGTCTGTTCCTCGACAAGTCAATATAAGTGAAGTCCATTTGAGCAAACAAGGTTGGGATTGGACCGGTTAGTTGGTTGTGAGAGAGGTACAGGTATAGGCCCCTGGGAAAATTACCGAAAGAGTAGGGGGCTTGTCCCGTGAGTTTGTTACGGTACAAGCGAAGTCCATTGAGGTTTGGAAGCTGTGGAAGTCCATTGAGGGTGGGATGGACCCAAATAGATTATTGAATGAGAGATCAAGGAAAGCGAGGTTTTTGACCTAGCTGTGGAAGTCAGGAACTTGGCCAGAGAGATTGGTCCAACTGAGAGTGAGGGATTTGAGGTTTTGAGTTTGACAGTGGCAGGTTGGATAGGACCAGTGAGATTGGGAAACTTGTGAAATTCAAGTGTCGAGAAAAGGAAGGTCACCCACTTCAGGTGGGATTTGGCCAGAGAGATGGCTAGAGAAGATGGTGAGGTAGTTGATGCGGTTAGAGGCGGAGTCACATGTGACACAATACCGGTCACAGCAATCGGTGTTTGGGTCCCAAGAGGCAAGTACGTAGGGGTTGTTGAAGGCTTGCTTGATTTGGAGTAAGACTTTTTTGTATTGTGGGTTGCAGAGTTCGGAGAAAGTAGAGGAGATGAGAAGGGTATAGCAGAGGAGGGAGAGAAGGCTAGTTGTACTACCCATGTTTTAGTATTCTAGACGAGAATGGTGGTGTGAAATTTGTTATTGAAAAAGAGAGATTTATTATTGGGTGTGGGCTGTCTAGCGGTCACTCTCTTAGGCATTGTTTGCTGAGGGATTAAAAAGTTGAGGGATAGAAAAAAAAACAAAAAAAAAATTTCCTGTGTGTTTGGTTGGGAGGATGGATAAGAAGGTGGATGAAAACTTTTTTTGTTTGGTTGAAAAGAAGAATTAGAGAATAAAAAATGTAATTTGTAAAAATTTGCTCCGTCATCCTGATTACATAAAATAAAAATTTAATAGTTTAAAAGGGGAAAAAAATTCTATTAGAGCATTCACAGTAGTGAAGGCAAAATTTTAGCTATTTAGTTACACAAAAAAGTCACTTTATTTATTTTACCTACACACATGCTGCAGCAGTGGATCTATTTTAGCTTTCAACACAATAAAATAATATATACATCACAATAAAATAATATAACTACTACAATAAAATAATATATCATACTACAAAAAAAAAAAAAAAAAAAAAAATTCACCAGTCCACAGTAGGAAAAAAAAAAAACCACAGCACCACAAAACAAACCCACATCACACCACAAAACAAACCCACAGCCACAAATCACAACCCTGATACCAACGCACATCAGAGTACAACCACGATCTAGCGGCGGAGTGGAGGTGAGGGGAGCCACTTCGATCCACGAGGCAGGAGGTGATCGACGGCGTGGGTCTGAGGCGATTGGCGATGGGCAGGGGCTTGGGTTGGCGGCGGTGAATGAGGGAGCTTGAGAGAGTGACGGTGAGAGAGGAGAGTGACGGTGAGGCGATCGGCAGCTTGGAACAGCTGGGTCGGGCCGACGGTGGTAACAGGGAGGTGAGAGCTTGAGTTTTAGGTGAGATGGTGGGAAGGGCCGGTGGCGGTAACGGAGAGGTGAGAGCTTGAGAGAAATTTCAGATGGGAGCTTGAGAGAGACACTGAGAGAGAACGGTGAGATGAGAATAAAAGAAATGAAAAAAATAAACCAAGTAGTGTCCGAGGTGAATAAAAAATTATTATTATTTTTTTAGATGTCTGCTACAGTGCACATCTATAGATAGATGTGCACTGTAGCAATTCAACTAAAATTTTTAGCTATTGCTCCACTGCTGTAGGGGTGTTTTGTGCATTTGTGGAACTAAATTTTAGCAATATAGCATTATAGCTACACTGCTGCGAATGCTTTTAGAGATTAAGCCCTTGTTTGGGAGGAGGGAATGAAATAGAATGGAAAAGAATAAAAAAACAATTTTAGAATATTATTTCCTTCCCTTGTTTGAGAGTTTTAATGGAGGGAATGAAAAGTTCATTCCCTTATTTGAGAGTTTAAGTGGAAAATAATGGAATGGGTAGAAGGGAATACTCATTCCTCTCTATTCCCTTAAAATCTTAAATTTTCACTCTCCCTGAAATTGGAAGGAATATGAGAGAATGAAATTAGATTTAATGAATTTTTTTACTAAAACTCCCAAAATACTCTTATATATTCAACTCTTTATTTTAAAATATGGATCTAATAGTAATATTATCATAAAATGATTTCATTCCATTGCCTCTATATTGCTTTCAAACAAGATTACTTACATTTCATTCATTTTTATTTATTTATTTTAAAACATCCAATTAAGGTTACTTAATTTCATTCCATTTCATTATTTCCTCTTACTTAAATACATTCCATTCTATTCTATTCCTTTTCATTCCATTATAATCATTCCATTCTATTCCATTCCTTTATGAATTCCTAAATGAAGCTTAAGAGTATAAAAATAAATAAAAACTTAACATTGAGTTAAAAAAGTTGGCCCACCAAAATTGCCTCCTCTTTCTCCTCCCAACCAAACGACCTCCCTCATCCAAAGCCCTCCTAATCCCTTCCCTCTATTCCATCTTCCCCCAAAAATCACTGGAACCAAGAACTACCTTAGTCTGAGGCAGTTAGTCTAATGCAGTACATAGAGGGTAACTGACATGTCATCCAAACTGTGATTTTCATTTTCTCCTGCCACTGTTTCATACAATCAAGAATAGAATGTCATATGTATAAATGTCACGTTGATACCTATTTTGTACAGTTTGTTTTTCAAATTTTGAAGTATATTTTTCATTTGTTTTTGAAAATGAATTTGTTGGACAAAAACAAAATTGCCCCTAAAGAAAAAGTGAGCTTTCAAAAAGCTCTACTTATAAAAATGGAAAAGAAGGGGCTGTTTGGGTGAAAAAAAATGCTCACTCGCTACTCATCATTGAAATATCATCACTCATCACTCTATAAATCATTTCCTATCACTCAAAAATCCCCAAATATCTCCAAAGCCCGTTTGGCACCTAAACCCTATTCTGTTTTCAACTTCTAAAACTCAAAAAATTGGGACCCATACTTTAACCTATGCTACCAGTACACTAGAACCCCTACCCGCGTTCTCTCATTTTTCTGCTCTTCCTTCACTTTCATCTTCTCCCACCAGAAAACCTAGAAAACGACCAAAACCATGAGCCAAAAACTCTTCCTCCCACTTCGGCACACTCTAATTAGAACTAGCTTGATTTTTACATTTTTTTTTATAAATAATAATATTTTTTTCTTATCAGTGGTTCACCTTACAACAATTAGCAAACATGTTTCATTGTCACTATCATTTTAGTTGGGTTCAATTGCACTGCAAATTTATTTATTTATTTTATTTTTGTGGTGGTAAAGGTAAAGATGGATCTTACCGTTCTACTTTACCAAAGAACTTTTTTTTTAGAAAAACTTGTTTGACAAGATCAGCCCCAATTAGCCTTGAATAGAAAAACTATGCATTTTTTAAAATTTGTCTTAGTACCAGAAGCACAAGTGGAGTGACAGCCCGCCGATGACAGAGCAGGCCTCGATGGTGAAGAGGTTAGGTCTCAAGGAGACTCTCTCTCTCTCTCTCTCTCTCTCTCTCTCTCTCTCTCTCTCTCTCTCTTGATGGAAATATAAGAGTACGCAGTAGAAAAATTAATGGATCTACTTCATTCACAATTGATAACATGCACTATGTAAGTTTCAGAATATAGAACAAGAGAGTGTACCTTGATGCAGTGAATTTCAAAAACAAAGATCAAAAGTTCTCGGGAACACTTTCAATCTTCACTCCAATTCCACTAACGCCCAAGATGTGTGGTCTCTCAATCAGTTATATGTGTATATTCTAGAGAGAATGAGAGAGTGTCCAACACTCACATACATATCACTTCATGCACTTGTGATTGTTACAAAATTCTGTATGTTTCTCTCCTATAACTGATTATCTAATTGGACCAGCCTTTTGGGCCTTTCCAATTGAGATTTAATATGTGGCTTGAAGTGGGACCAAAAGGGAACAAATAAGACACTAGCTTCAATGAGCCTTGCGCTTTTTTGTCTACTCTTAACAAATTCAAAGTTACCATTAATTATATTTAATACCACTATATAAATATAATTGCACTCTAGGCCATATTAATAAATTATATCCCAAGATTTTATTGTACATGCAACCCCTTCATAAGATATTCGTAGTAACATAAAGTCATGAATGAAGACTGTTACTTTGTGAATTACTACATTTTAATCCTTGAGTACTCGGTTTAATCCTTTAAGTTATTAATTATATATTTATGAAATCTAATTTCATAAATATATACTTTAGTAACTATTTACTAAAGTATTTAGGCCTAACTTTCTTAATAACAAACCCATTAAACTTATCTTAAGGAAATATTTTATATTTCCGTTAAGAGACTATGAATTCCATCTTGAGAATATATGTTCCATCAACACTAAATGTGGCTGTCCAACATACTGAAGTTTTCACTGTTACTTGAGATCTCACTCCTGATATATCAAACCAACTTACATTTCATAATCAGGTCCATTATTCTCTCAGGATTAAGAGTTCATGCAAATATAAGCCGTGAGATTTATTATTCATTTGACAGTCATTAGGAGAATAATAATTCTCACAGTGGTCCAGTTTAATATGTCTTAACTCTTAAAACATATCAACATATTAACTAGAAGTCTTCACTTCCATGACCAAGACAAATCATCTTAGTTGATATGTTATTGTCTTCGCAGATGAAATGCCAAATTTCATCACCGACTACAAACTAATATTATGAGTTTATAAAGAACTTGTGATTTATATCTTCTATGACTTTTCCCATAAATCACATACTATGCATCTCATGGACTATATGATTATATCCAAATATTCATGTTACCATTATTTCAGATAAAAATAAAACAACTTTATTAATTACAATATTAAGTCATACATCATGTTATACATAATGTCATACATAATATAATGCATAGCATCAAACAATAAGATTTAAAGGCACTAATCCCAACAAGAGAGTGGTGGATCTACCTTGGTGTGATAGCCCAAACAACGAATGAAGTGCTCGGGGTTATGGTCAAGGTCTCGTTGTGGTCGTCGCCAGTCTGAGTAGTGGCTACCTTTGCGTTGGATGACATCGTCAGATCGGTTGACGTGACTAGGGTGAAGGATGAAGAACGAAAGGAAGATTGGAGAAGAAATGTGAGTTATTGTGTTGAAAAATCATGTTGCGTGAGTAGCAGAGAAACGAGCATATCGTGGGAACAATCCAGTTTATTACTTTTTGATAATACCACTCATCGTGACTAAATAGTAAACATGAAAGCGGCATGTTGTCGAACTAATCGCGGCTTTTGAAATTAAGTTACAACTTACAAAGACTCTCATCAACTAATTGTGTTTTTAAATATTCTCAAAATGGATAAATTCCGGTAACAAGATAAACTTGTGCCTAGCTATACGTAAAACACTGAATCTGCTTCCTAATCTCTTAGCACAACGCGGCGAAGGACATGTTTTTTTATTACATAGTTCTCCTGTCTATTCTCGATCTTACTAAATTTGCAATAAAGCAAACTTATTACCAGAGACTACATCTTTTGAAAAACTTAGTACATTGTAGTAGTAGTAGTAGTAGTAGTAGTAGTAAATTGAAAATTACAAAGAGACCCACTTCAGTTTCTGAGCAAATCCATTATAAGATCACTTGTAGCTTGGAAGTGGAGAGCCACACAAGCACCGGTAGTGGAAATAAGTCGAATAATCGAAGCTTTGCAATTTACCACCCATTGGAATATGACCACAAAGCCTATTATAACTCACATTCAAGTACTGCAAATTCAATTTGGTCAACTCAACAAGAAGACCTCCAAAGATCTTATTGTGTTGAAGATCCAAAGAAGTCAAACTCTTGGGGAGCACAACCTTTGACAGATTAAAATCCAACAAGTTCCTTGGCAAGTCCACGATCTTTGTGGTCTTGCTTGATTCGAAAACCATAGATGCATTGCCTTCGAGTTTGTTTCACAACAATTCAAAATAGCCAAAGTCCATGCGGGCGAATGAGGTTGGGATTGGACCAATTAGTTGGTTTTGAGATAGGAACAAGTATAGTCCTTGAGGAAAATTGCTGAAAGAATAGGGGAATGTTCCGAAGAGTTTGTTACGGTCCAAGTGAAGTCCATCGAGCTTTGGAAGCTCCGAAGGTGAGGGTGGGATTGAGCCAGAGAGTTGGTTGAATGTGAAGTCAATGAAAGTGAGGTTTTTGAGTTTGTTGACGAAATCAGGAATTGGGCTAGTGAGATTAAGCCTGCTAAGTCTGAGGAAGTTGAGGTGTTTGAGATTGACAATGGCAGGTTGAATAGTACTAGTGATGTTGGGTAGTTTGTAGAATTCAAGGGTTTCGAGGTATGGAAGGTCACCAACTTCAGGTGGGATTTGGCCAGAAAGCTGGTTGTAAGCAGTGATGGTAAGGGAGTTGATGCAGTGAGAGGTGGAGTCACATGTGACACAATACCAGTCAGTACAGCAATCGGTGTTTGTTTTCCAAGAGGTAAAGGGTTATTGAAGGCTTGTTTGATTTGAAGCAATATTTTTTTGTCTTGTGGGTTGCAGAGCTCTAAGAAAGTAGAGGAGATGAGAAGGGGAAGCAGAGGAGAGAGAGAAGAGGCCTACTTGTATTGCCCATTTTGGAAGGTAAGAGAATGGTGGTGCATGTGTGTGAAATTTGATGCTGAAAAAAGGGTTGATTTATAGGGTGTGGCGGTCTAATGTCTACGTTTACCAACAATATTCAACTTTTTATGGCTGAATCAAGCATTATTTGACTTGTTTGAATGGGATCACATTGCAAAGGCTAAGAATGAGTAGTAGAACGTGTAACAAAGGTCATACAAGCCCCCAGGTCATGGTAAATGCATGAATAACAAACAAGCTATGGACACACATGGAAGTGAAGCACACATAAGGCTTAGGTACCACCCACTTGTACCTAGCCAATATAAGAGTGGTGGGACATGGGTCAGAGGTAAGAGAAGGTATGGTCTGGTGATGGGGAGAAGGGGGAAGTCTATTCTAGGGCTCCCGTTTAAGCTCTTTTGGGGGAAATGTATTGCTAGGATGACATACCAGCCAAAAAAGGGAAAGATGAGCTGGAATCACTTGGTGCATGCTATAGGGGTTAGTAAAAGAGAATGCCCACCCTTATCCGGATGGGAATGCCACGGAGGGCAAGAAAATAAAATAAAACTCTTTTGCCTAGGAATGGAATGTGGCACAGCCAACACAGGTAAGTGGTGATGGCTGGGTAGCCGATAGATCAATAGGTGGCTTAGGAAGGACATCTATACTAGGACAAAAGCAGTTAAGGGGTAACATAGTAAAAACCCATCACGGCAGGTAGTATAAAAAGGACCTTAGCTGTGCACAGTAGGGACAAGGGAGGAGAACAGAGGAAGGGGGAAGGAAAACACGAAGAGATAAAATAAGAGAAAAACAAGTAAGAAAAGGGGTGAAAGATAAGAGAGAAAGCATGAAACTTAGAAAGGAAAAAGGAATTAGAAAGGAAAAACAGAGGGTGAGCAAGAGTGTGATGGTGGGTGTGGACCAATAGGCTATTCCCTTCTCTCCCTCTAATAGCCTGCTTTCTAGTGAGGATTAAGGAATTCGAGGATAAGCCATCTAGGACCATTCTCTCAAAGTGGGTAATTTCTGTGGTAGGACTTCCCTACGAGATTGCCCACATTGAAGAGTAGTTCCCTTCCTGGACTTGACTATCAAGCACGACAGGCTAATCTTTCTTCCTTTTGTTGATCAAGCATTAATATTATTTCCTTTTCTTTTTATTGTTGCTATTAACTCATTCCTGCCGCATTTATATCGCTGTATTATTTCCTCCTTTACCAAGAAAATGATTTAGTTTTTGGTTGATAGTAATAACCACAAATGTGTAAAATTTGTTGTGGCTTATGGACGGTATATGTTAATGCATTTATGACATAGTCCTTAGCATAGTATCCCTTAGTGTGTTTACATAACATAAATATGTATGTGCATAAATAAAATGTAATTTATTTCATATTGAGCATTAAAATTATGGCTCAATTTATGAAAGTATGATGCATAGACATATAGATGCCACAAAGGTTTTTATGAAACTGTGTGGTGGGATTTGTGTATAAATGAAACAATTTTCATGCTCTATTTTGAACGGTAGAATTTTTGTCCTCTATGATGAAATGTTTCAAGATACAAAATCTCATAACTTTTTAAAATGAATTTTGCTTTAACAATTGTCATGTTTATGTAATGATTGAATTTTATAATTCTTTGGGTCTTTCAACCTTAGACCCACCTTGCATTCACTTTGAAAATTATTATCTGTGCAAGGCCGAATAGGCCATTCTTGCATTTTATTTCTAAAGCTTTCTTTATTTTGGATTTGTTAGGCTTAACATGCTAGTTTTCACAAAAAGCATGTGTAGCAAAAAATCAGAATTTTCATTATTCTCTGCTTCCAGCTACCTAATTCTAATTAGGTTTAGCTGGGCTTATTGGGACTTTCTCCTATATCCAAATTTAGTGTTTCTAAATTTGGTAAGATAGTAAAATTTGACTTTAGCCTCTTTAGCGTCTAAACTCGAAAATTATGATATAATTTTGGTAAGGAAAAAAAAATTTTTGGCTTCAACTTTCTCTAATGCCAAAAATTAAGATTTATTATCTTTAGTAGAGTAATAAAATTTCACTTCCTTTTTTTTTTCTTTTTTTGTCTTAGTGAGATGCATTAGGAGAAAGTAGAGAAATAAAGAGCCATAATTAATAGCATATTGCATTAATATCAACCAAGACGCTATTAGTATACCAATTATTTAATGCTATAAAGAGACACAAATGATCTCCTCGTGTATGGCTATAATCAGGATATCAATTAGGCCAAAATATATAATTATATTTGGCTTTAATGGCCTCAAAGAGACCGGTTTGACTTCTTAGTCACTGATCTTGTTTGAAGTGTGCAGCTTATGACAATCAAGGTAATCTTTACCTTTTCTTTTTTAATGCCTATATTTAAGATCATAATTTTGGTAAGGTAATAATGTCCTATTGAAGTCTGGTTCCACCTTTCATGCAAACTAAAACAATGGGGAACCGGTGAAACTAAGAACAGAAAGTTCTCTTATGGTAATTTCATCATATTTGACTTGGGTGGTGAAAAATTACATGGCCACCTACAATCATCTCTATATTTTCAACAAAAGGATATTTAACATAGTAAACTCCTTTTTATGTTTATAAAGCATTAGATGAGGTTATTGTGTTTTTAGACTTCTAGGCCATTTAACAACATGCGATAAAACCATTTAACAAGATGAGAAATGACTCATCTTACCTCAAGACCTAAGAGTTGGGCTATGTCATTGAGGCCTGTTGTGGTCTTCCAAAGTTTGTGTCTGTCTCATGTTCAACCTAAGCTTTATAGCGAGCCGCCTTTGGGTGATTTGATGGAAACTTTGAGGTTTTGTCCTTTGAAGATGAAATTGCTAAATGGATTTGCTTTATTGGATCTTGAAATAAAGAAGGCTAAGCCTTTTGATTACCCCTTCACCGCAAATCCAATTACATGATTTGTTTCTTTGTGTCAGTATGTGGTGTAGACCCCTCAGTAATCCTATGTCTCATACCTTGAAGGTAATGGATTGGATCATGAGGCCCTTACACCATTGACTGACCCAGGCAGGTCTTGCGGCCACAAGTCACACTTAGCTTTGATTTCATCGTCAACGACATCTTGGTGATCTCTCTATTAAGTTGGAGATCAGAGGTCTTTAGACCTTGGATATGGGCCCTTGCATTGTTGTCTATGAGTTTGAACTAAGTGACCCTTTGTCGTAGGAAGAGTTTAATGGCTAATCGCTCCCTATAGATGGCACCAAACTAATGAAACCAAAATTCGTCAGTTGAGTCACTTATCCAATCTAGAGCTTTTGACGGGCTTTTGAGATCTGCAAGAGAAATAAAGTTGGTCGAAGAGACCACCAGGGTGAGCCCTAATAGGAGATCCTCTGATGCTTGAGTCAGTATGCGCCCATATATTTTGTATATAGATAGCATTTTGTAGTCTTTTTGACATACCTTCACAAGTGAGACGGATTGTCCCTTTTATAGGTGATTTGGATAGCTATTATACATAATTAGAGGTGATTATTACCCACGTGTAATGGTTATCGTATTGATGGGGGTTTAAGACCGATGAGTAACGGTTGCCATAAATGTGTTGAATGTGTTTGAGTGGTTACATCTTTTGGTCTACTAATGATGCAAAGTTGTCCATATTAATGAACGACCTTAGTGATTTTTTTTGGACTCATCAATACAGACAATAGTATACTTTAGTTTGTGAATATATTGTGTGAGAAAAATAAGATGTGAAGAAAGTGAGGAAAGCCTGCAACGTGGAGATGGAATAAATGAAAATGAAGAGAAGTTGCCATTCTTGAATTTTCTTTCATCTACTATTCAAGCTTTTCAACTAGTAGGTTTAGCTTTAGCAGCTGTATTCTTAAACTACAATCATGCTTCTGGATGATGGGTATATTCCAAAATACTCTGTGCTGGAGCTTCAAAAAGCTTGGCCTGGTTCAGAACTCAGAAGTGTGGGCATGTATTATCCTTCCTTCTCCACAATGGTGAGTTCCGGAGGGCAATCGTTGCTGGTCTTAACATATTAGAATGGAAAGAGTCTCATCATGAGGGTGGCATCACCATGTGTTGGTAATCTTCTTCACCTCACTAAACCTATAAAGTGAAGTGTAACTGATATCTGTGAACACTCCCCTTCCAAAACAGTAACATAAAAGAAGAAGATAGAGAGAGAGGGATTGTTTTGTGAATTTCAATTTAATGCGTATCAATTTCGATGTGTACCTATTATCTGATAAACTTTTCATTGGTATGTGACCATTGAAATAAATAAATAAATAATGGTAAATATGTTGATGAAATTTCTATGCAATTTTGTTTGGAGAAGTGTAGATTTGTTTGGTTACTAATGTAGAAGCTGGTGGTGAAGGGTTTAATGGATTATATTCAGTCTGCATCTATAGGCTTTTGAGAGAGAGAGAGAGAGAGAGAGAGAGAGTTACAATATTTGGACATTATATGTAGTTTATCAATCACATCTTTGGACACGATATTTGAATTTCACCTTTGATTGGCATGTCCTGGGAACAACCCAGTTTATTACTCTTTGATAATACGACTCGTCGCTATCAAACTGGTAATTAACGTCCTGGTCGTCTGAAAAAAAAGAAAAAGAAAAGGAATGTTGCGGCTAAATAGGAAATATGAAAGTGTTATGTTGTCAAACTAATCTTGTAATTTGGAAACATTAAAAAGACTCAATCAGATAAATTACAAGTAAGAGCATTTGCATTAGCTCATGCAAAATTTTGTATCTATTTTAGTATAGGAACTTATTTTTTCTATTTTATATTCTCACTTTTCAAAGGGAAATTATTGGGTAGTCTCAGCCAATAAAATTATGCCACCTCACTAAAATGAGGTTACATCACCATACTGGCCCAATAAAGAATAGGGTCGGGTTTAGGTTAAAAAAAAAAAAAAAAAAAAAAACCTAAAGTGGGTCTAGGTTTTATCAAAACCTAGCTTGAACTTGGACCCGGACCTGAGCTGGTTAGCCTAAATGTAAAATTACAAAAAAAACCTACCTATATATATATATATATCACAACCCTAACCCTAAAACTCGTTTCTCTCATTCATTCTCTAATTTCTCTCTCAACTTAGCCGCCTCTCTCACCTCACCCTCACCCTCACTGACTCTCACTCTCATCTCATCCGCCCCTCACGGTCTCACCTAGTCATCCTTACTTTCATTCACTCACCGACTCACCCTCACCCTCGCAGAGGTGCATGGATCTTGTGGTGGTTGCCGTTTGTCACGGAGGAGCACAGGATTGTTAGATTAGAGGATGGGATTGTTAGATTAGAGAGAGATGTGGTCGTGTTGTTAGATCGGAGCATGGGATTGTTTGATCAGAGAGAGATGTGATGATCGGAGGAGCTCTTGGTCTTGTTGAGGTCAGGTGAAGCCCAAGGTTGGGATTAATGGTTGAAACCACTGCCGATGGAGCTTTAGTGGTTTGAGACTTTGAGTTCTTCATTTTTTTTTTTTTGGTTCATTTCCTCTCTCAATAGTTTTTGTTTTTTGGTATTTATTTGAGGATTCAATATGTATAGAATGTAATGCATGTGTATATTTTGTGTTAAATGTGAGTTTGTGTTAGTGATTTCTGTGTTTGTGATAGGATTTGTGTTGTTGTTTGTGTTTGTGTTTTTTATTTTTTATTTTTAATAAGATTGGGTCGGATTGGGCCACAGATTAGGCCAGAAGTGGTTGGATGGGGCCCGCAGAGGCTTGGTGGGGCGGGTTTGGGGCTAAAACCCTTTTCCGGGTAGTGGGAAAGGGCCCACAGGTCAAGTCCGGGTATCAAAAAACCCGTCCCGAACCTAACCCATTGCCATTTCTAGCCATGTCAGCCTAAGAAGGCTGTCTCCTTGTAACGTCTGTTAGCTCTCTTAGAACAAATTCAAAATTTTTCAAAAATTTAGATGTGAATGGGGGCGGGTCATTGAAAAACTGGGAATATAAAAGCTTTTCAAATCTCATTTTTATTTTTACTTTTATTTTTCGAATAAGGTTGGGTTATATGCTTTCCCTAAATCTATTGCCTCCGATGGGGACCTGTTTTAATAATCAGTGGAGATGGTGTCTCCTCCTCCTTGCTTGAAGTTTTAGCTGCAAATCGCCGTAAACCCACTCCTTCTCATCTCATCCTCCATTCCTAGGAATTTAAGGGATTTAGTTTTTCTGTTTATTTTTTTTTTCTAGTCTTTCACCTTGTTTCTAAGTATTGAATCTTTGATGGCTAAGTCTAATTCTTTGGCCCAGTTATTTTATTTTGGTTTCTAGTTTCTGTTCTAAAAATTGCATTTTTTTTTTTTTTTGCCTTGATGATCTGCAAATATATTTGAATATTTTAGTTCTTTTACCGAATCATGAGTCCAAGCATCTTGTATTTAAGTAATAGTACATTTTTGAAGTTGTTTAATGTTTGGTTTACTGGCTTTCTCTCGTAGAATGTTGTTTGTATTTGTTATTGACCTGTGCTTTGTTAGTTTGGTTCTCCTTTTAATGTTGTAGTTCTGTTTTAGTTCTTCAGCTTTGTTGGTGGTCTCGCATCAAGTGGTTGGACTAAATTTTGGGTTGTTGTTGGCTTTATTCTGCTATTGTTTTGCTGTTGGTTCTCTAGCTTGTTTCAATAAAAAATGAGTATTGATTATAAGAAAAATACTACATTTTGGGACATTTTGGGAAGTGAGGGAATTCACCCTTTTTTTTCTTTTGTCATTTTTTGTTAGGGTAATTATTGAATTTTGACTTTGTATGCGTTTTGTGCTTGTGATTTATATCTGTAAGTGTTATATATGATTTCTTGAGATGGGCTTTGATTGTCATGTTAGAATAGTAATTGTTGTCTTGCTTTGGTTGCTGAACGATTGTGGGAAAGGAAATTGGAAGTGAAATTTGAATCTTTGAAGTGTAATCAACAACAGTTAACAAATGTTTTCGGTTTTGATCTACAATCTCTCTAACAGTTCTGGTATTCTCCAAGAAGTGGGATTGGATGCTTTTGTTCAATTTTTTTTTTTAAATTTTTTTTGAATTTTTATTTTATTTTTATCTAAGTTTATTGTTTGCCGATTTTATTTTATTTTTTAAAATAGTCCTGGTTTCCAAAACTGTTGTTGTCCTTTATCTTTATTTACTTGTCTTAATTCTTCTCTCTTTGTAGCATTCCATCATATACAGATGACATAAATAACTTGGAGGGCATGTTGTTGCTTTATTTCTATTATAGCTACTTAGGAGAGTGCTCTGTTTCTTTTTGTTTTGGGATTAAGGCACTCGTCTGGTCTTGTGTTTTGATATTATTGTATTTGATGTGAGACTATTAATCTCTCTCATGTTGCTTGGCATTTGATTTTGTGGCAGCTGGAAGGTTCAATGAATTGTAGTGTGAGCTTTGATACCAAAATAACTTGCATAACAAAGAGTGAGGCAAGTCAAAGTAATCTAGCTAAGAGCCATTGGAGTTCACAGATAAGTTTAGTCAAAAAGCAAGAGATACATCAAATGTGGAACTATAATGTTATCATGGCCTTGTAATCAAACTTTATATCTTAGTAAGACTTGTTATTATGGCAGTATGGCCTTGTGATCAAAGTGTATATTTTAATAAAATTCTGTTCATCTTTTGTCTACTTTTCTCTTGGAACAAATTTTGATATAATGCAAGACATCAAAATTTTTCAACTTGAAGTAACTGCTCAATTGTTTACAATACTTTATGAACTAATAGTTATGTAAAGAATGCATATTCCTTTGGTTTCTAGTTTCTTTAAGACAACACATACATAGGAAAATCTATCATACACGAGTACATATTGATTGCAATGATTTAAGGGTTTTTTTTTTTTTTTTTGATATGATGATTTAAGGGCTTTGACTTTTAGTGTTTATAGTGCAAAAAAATTATCCAAGTTCTACAAACTAGAATATATCAAATTTGAATTGTTGCTAAAAGCCTAAAACTGAAAATTAGCCTTGCCAACTTCAAAATACATTGACTTCAATCGATCATTGAATACTTTTTTTTTGATAACAGAGGAGCAACATTTGGTACATGAAGCTTGCTTGGTGAAACATGAATTTTGATGGCTGTTGAAAAATTCTCCAGTGCCTGGCTTTTCATTGGAGGCCACAATACTTCAGCCCACACAGTAAGACAATTTGTATTAACCATAAATAGCTTGCCCAAAAAAGTTTTCTAATTCCATAGATCCAAATAAATACAAGATTTTATATTCAAAGCCCAAATCTCATGTAATAACAATCATTGGAATGTTTAAATAATATTTGTAGTATTGATTACCAAAAACATGTTAACGGAAATCAACAATTATATTAACTAGTTTATATAGCAGCGCTTTCCACAAAAAAAAAAAAAAAAAAAGTTTATATAGCAGCAAGCAGAAAAATTTACAATTTATCACTCTTCATTATGGAAGAGGACTAATCTAAAGCTATTCTTAAGTAGCAAAGTTAAGCACTTCATGTGGCGGGTGTCAAATGAGTCTCTACCTACAAAATTCAATCTCTGTGCTCAGCATGTCCTACTTGATAATAGCTGTGGACTATGCGAGGAGTTTCCAGAAGATGTCATTCACTGCTTATGGCTATGTGACCACGCCAAGTGTATTTGGCTCTCGGATCTGACCTTCAGCTACCCACGTACAAGAAATTTTGGGAGCTTTGGTGATCTGGTGTCTTTCGTGTTATCGGTGTTGTCGTCAAGTACTGCTGCGCTTTTCTCCACGGTGGCTTGGTGTATATGGACTAGACGTAACAAGTTGAGAGAAAGACAACCTGTGTGGGACGTTGGAGAAACTGTGATGAGAGCGAGGGAGTTGTTGCAAGAATTTAACGATGTGCAAGACATCCCTACACGGTCTGCTATTCCTCGGGTGGAGGCGAGATGGAAACCACACGGTGCTGGTTTATTTAAGATCAACTTTGACGGAGTAGTGTTTAAGGACAGGGCGCTTGCTGGTTTGGGAATTGTCATTCGCGACGAGTCTGGGCTGATCATTGCGGCCCTTAGTCAGAAAATCCCTTTGCCAACCTCGGTGCATATGGTGGAAGCTCTGGCAGCTAGGCGAGCTCTTATTTTCGCCCAAGAGATCAGTATTTTCAAGGTCGAAGTGGAAGGTGATTCCTTCAGAGTCATATAGGCAATCAATAACCTAAAGCCCAATAGAACTCAGCTGGGTCATATTATAAGCGATATTCAGAGAATAGGTGCTGGCATGCAGTCTTTGTAATTTTATTCATACACGTAGAGGGGGTAATAGGATGGCCCACTCCCTTGCAAAGAGAGCAGTTCTAGTTGCTTATACAAACGTGTAGTTAGAAGAACTACCACAAGACTTGGTTGATGTATTTCAATTTGATTTATCTAATAAAGTTGACTTATCTTTTTTTAAAAAAAAAAAAAAAAAAAGGTAGCAAAGCCAATATAATATTATTATGGGCCATGCTAACGAGTGTCCTTAAGGTATTGGTTAACAATCAATTTTAGAAAAGTTTTGACATAACTTTTATGAGAAATGAAAAAAGCTGTAAAAACATTAATTTTTTTTTTCTTTTCCCATAATTTTTTTTTAAATGAATTGTTAACCAATATCCTAAGGACATTCAATAGCATTTTCCTATTATTATTCAGTAATCTAGTAAACTTTGGATGTATGATTTAGATTTTTGCTACACGGAAGGGAGAACAATTCAAACATTCATAGTTCTCATTAAGTTCGCCCTCAAAAAAAAAAAAAAAGTTCTCATTAAGTTGCATTTTCTCAAATACTTTATATGCATAATTATCAAACACATTAACACAATTAAATAGGAAAAAAAAAATGTCATGCCCTCACATAGACCTTATTCAGACCAAAGTTCTATATAGGTTGGGTTTGGATACGATGGATAGTCACGGCGCGTTTTGCTTCCTGCGTTTTCTCTTTTTTTTTTTTTTTTTTTTTTTGCCGCAATTGTTGACATTTTGGGACAAAATTTACTGTTCACGCACTGTTTACACACTGTTCACGCACTGTTCATGCACTGTTCACGCAATATTTAATATTAAAAGTGGGTCCCACGATACTATTTACACATTTAAAAATATTTTGCTACAGGTTTTCAGCAACAATCAGTTTTTATCAACTTTCAGCAACAATAAGTGCTATCCAAACGGACCCATAGACGTTTTCCTCTTTCCCCCTTCCCAGTGCTCCATGAACACCACATAGCTAAAACAATACCACCACAAATGACATCACTGTATTCCATCCCCCAAAAGTGAGCATAAGACAATAGACAATGCCAATCAAGGAAGCATTTTCACAAACGCCTTGCAGACAATTTTTCAAGAGAGTAATCGTATGGACCAATCCTATTAATTTGACCTTCTATATAAAATTTTACAAAGATTCAGTGAAGCAACATCAAATTCAAGAAATATTTAATTACGCAAATCAAGGGGAAAACAAATCTGAGAATAGAGAAGGCCAATAGAGATGGTAAAAAACTTGTACTACTACAGCATAAATCAAATACCCATATCTCCATTCCATGGCCCAAAAAAAAAAAAAAAAAAACTCCAATTGACCTTTCTAGTCATAAAATTTTCCCAACTTATGCCTTTTTTTTCATCATCTTCTATACATTCCATCTCTTGAATTGTTCATAGATGACTATCATACTTAGAAACAAGGTGAAGGACTGGAAAAAATAAATAAATAAACACACAAACTAAGTCCCTTAAATTCCTGGGAATGGAGGTTGAGATGAGAAGGAGTGGGTTTAGGGCTATTTGTGGCTGAAACTTCAGGCAAGGAGGAGGAGACCCTATCTCCACTGATTATTAAAACAGGTCCCCATCGAAGGCGGTGGATTTAGGGAAAGCATATTACCTAACCTTATTCAGAAGACAGAAAAATAAAAATAAAAATGAGATTTGAAGAGTTTTTATATTCCCAGATTTTTCAATGACAAGCCCATCCACGCCTAAATTTTAGAAAAAATTTTAATCTGTTCTAACAGAGCTAACGGATATTAGAGCATTCACAGTAGTGAATCTAAAATTTTAACTATTTAGCTACACAAAAAGTCACTTTATCTATTTTATCTACACACATGCTACAGCAGTAAATCGATTTTAACTTTTAACACAATAAAATAATATAACTAGTACAATAAAATAATATAACTAGTACAATAAAATAATATATTCCACTACCAAAAAAATATCCACAGCACCAACCACAACCACCTCTACCATCAGCCACAGCCTCAACCATACCCACAACCACCACCACCATCGCCACCGCCATTCATCAAACAGAGAAACCCAGCCACCATTCATCAACCATCAACAAACCCCATTCATCAACCATCAACAAAATCAAAACCCATTCATCAAAATAAAAATAGAACCCATCAAAATCAAAACCCAGCACTGGTGATCATGGCTCTTGGTGTTTGAGACGGAGAAAGATTGAGAGACAGAGTAGAAGAAAAACGAGATAGCAGAGATCAATCGGCTTAGGTCGGCGCTGGGCAGGGGCTTGGGTCGGCGTTGTCGGCACTGGGCAAGGGCTTGGGTCAGAGGCTTGGGTTGGGGGTGAGTGGAGGAATTGAAGCTTGCAACGAGAAGAAATGAAGAGTGTGAGGACCGACTGAGGGGAGAGAGGAGCAACGGGTAGAAATGGGGGAGGAGAAAGAAAACAAAATTATAATCACAGTGTGAACACAAAATAAAATAATATTTTTTTTTAACCTTTGAGTTAACGTGCACATCTAAAGATAGATGTGCACTATAGCGGAGAAGTAAAAATTTTTGCTTATAGCTCCACTGTTGCACCCTTATTTTGTGATCAGTGGTGCTAAAAAATAGCAATATAGTTATTTAGCACCACTGTTGTGAGTGCTTTTACAAGGAGATAGCCTTATTGGGCTAACATGGCAAATATGGTGATGTAACCTCATTTTAGTGAGGTAGCTTAATTTTATTGGCTAGGACTATAAGGTTAGCTTGTTGACCTTCTAGTCTCAGACTACTCAATAATTTCTCATTTTTCAAAACACCTCAAATTAAATTATTTATTTTATACCACATTTTATTAAAATATAAAATTTTTTTAATTTTTTAAAACTGTTTTTTCTTCTTCACACACAAAACTGTCATCCACTCTCTTCTTTCTTTCCTGAAAACGTAAAGAAAGAATAATAAATTAAATGCAAAATGAACAGTACCAACATAAATTTACACAATAATATAAAGAAGGTTGTAGGTCAATTTTCAGGGCAAAGTTGTGTAAAATTTTCAATTTTTTTCAATTATAGAACTTATGTGAATGTTGTAAATTTCCGCAACTAATTGCGTGTTCAAAATATTTTCAAAATGGATAAATTCTTTATCGAGAAAACCTGTGCCTGGCTGTAGAACACTGACTCTGAAGCCTAATCTCTTAAGGAAGAGAACACAAATGCGGGGTACGCTAAAATCTAATAAAAGAAAGGACGTGTATCTTTATTACATAGTTCTCCTTTGTTCTGTATCTTTATAAATTTGCAATCAAACAAACTTATTACCAGAGACTTGGAGCTTTTGAAAAACTTATACATTGTTGTAGTAGTAGTAAATTGAAAACTACAGAGAGACCCACTTCAGTTTCTGTGCAAATCCATTGTAAGATCACTTGCAGCTTGGAAGTGGAGAGCCACACAAGCACCGGTTGTGGAAATAATTCGAATAGTCGAAACTTTGCAATTTACCACCCACTGGAATCTGACCACAAAGCCTATTATAACTCACATTTAAGTACTGCAAATTCAGTGTGGTCAACTCCACAGGAAGACCTCCATAGATCATGTTGTGGTTAAGATCCAATGAAGTCAAACTCTTGGGGAACACCACCTTTGACAGATTAAACTTCAACAAGTTCCTCGACAAGTCCACGATCTGTATGGTCTTGTTCGATCCGAAAACCACGGATGCATCGCCTTCGAGTTTGTTTCGCGACAAATCAATATAACCGAAGTCCATGTGGGCAAACAAGGATGGGATTGAACCGGTTAGTTGGTTGTGAGAGAGGAACAGGTATAGTCCCTGAGGAAAATTACCGAAAGAGGAGGGGATTGGTCCGCTGAGTTTGTTACGGTCCAAGTGAAGTCCACCGAGCTTTGGAAGCTCCGAAAGTGAGGGTGGGAGTGAGCCAGAGAGTTGGTTGAATGCGAAGTCAATGAAAGTGAGGTTTTTGAGTTTGCTGACGAAATCAGGAATTGGGCCAGTGAGATTAAGCCAGCTGAGTCTGAGGAAGTTGAGGTGTGTGAGCTTGGCAATGGCAGGTTGGATATGACCGGTGACATTGGAAAGTTTGTGGAATTCGAGGTTTGTGAGGTATGGAAGGTCACCAACTTCAGGTGGGATTTGGCCAGAGAGGTTGCCTGCGAAGATAGTGAGGGAGTTGATGCGGTGAGAGGTGGAGTCACATGTGACACAATACCAGTCACAACAATCGGTGTTTGGGTTCCAAGAGGCAAGGATGTAAGGGTTGTTGAAGGCTTGTTTGATTTTGAGTAAGACTTTTTTGTCTTGTGGGTTGCAGTGCTCGGAGATAGCAGAGTAGAAGAGAAGGGCGAGGCAGAGGAGAGAGAGGAGAGGCCTACTTGTACTGCCCATTTTGGAAGAGAAGAGAATGGTGGTGTGTGAAATTTGGTGCCGCAAATGATAGATTTTATAGGGTGTGTTGGTCTATATTTTTGTGTAGGAATGATGTAGTAACAGACGGAAGCTTTGACTTCTCAAAAAAAAAAAAAAAAAAAAAAAAACTGACGGAAGCTTTGAGATCTAGTTCCAGTGCAAGTCAAGCCAAAATGGAAATGTGATCCATTCAAAAAGTCAAACATTGTGGATTCAGCAATGAAAGGTCAAATATGTTGGCTGGTTTTAGTTATTCTTGCTAGCTTATCTTAAAGACCAATTTAGTAGGTTCAAAAACACTTTAATCTATATAATATAATAATAATAATAATAATAATAATAGTAGAAAAAGGAAAAACTCAAATTAAAATTCTAAATTAAAGTTTTAATTTTGTGTTATGTGTTCTAAATTATTTATTCCTAAAGAGTTTTATTTCTTAATTTTAGAATCAAACGTGAGACCACATCATAAATATTCATCCAAGTGAATTATTAAGTACAAAAACTGTGGGTTTCAGTTAGCTCAATTGGTAAATTCTTTGATAATTGTATAAGAGATCTAAGTTTAATCCACACCTATACAAAAAACTATTAGTGTCTTAATCTGATGATAAAGAGCTATCATCAAGAGCGGGCGCCATAAGTTAAAACTCTCTAAAAAAAAGTATAAAAACTAAAGAGTCTAGAATGAATGATCATTAAAAAAAAAATGTTCACAATAATTTAAAAAAATGGACAATTTACATTTTATACCTAATAATATCCTTACAAAATTTTTTAAAGAGTTAAAAAAAATAAAAATGACTATCAATAATATTTAAATTATATATATATATATATATAAGAATTATATTATTAATCTTATTGTATATCTTTAAGTGTATCCATGCATATGTATAAGGTTACAAACTAGTAATAGTAATAATAATAATAATAATAATAATAATAATAATAATAATAATAATGGAAATCATGGAATTAAAAACACTTGTATCTACGTGTGATTTGGGTCTAATTTGACTCAACAGCACATGGTTTTAAAACGATATTTATCATATGCGGTCTAGTCTATTAACATTGAAAATAAATTTACAAATGCAAATTACGTACCTGAAACTCAATGTGCAGCCTCATCTTGTTCATGAGATGAAAGCATGGGCTGCTCCATATGCATTTTAGCGTGTTCAATGAACACCCTCACTTGACAAAATAAAATTTTATACTTGAAAAAAAATTATGTGGATAATTATCTTCAAACTAATATATTGTCTCTAAATATTGAACATCATGACTTGAGAATTCCAAGTATTTGGATTCAACAAAAATAGAATAATGCTATGAATATGATCACAACAATTTTACAACAAATTTTAAGTGACAAGTTGTTACTAGTTTTCAATATAGCCCACTATTGACATTATTTTTTTGTCCATTAATAACAACTTATCACCAAGGATATTTTGTAAAATTGTTGTTTACCTAACATTTCTCACAAAAATTATCTTGGTCCCTCAAACATAGTCTTTAAAAATAAAATAAAATCCAAATAACAATAATAAAAATTAGTCTAAATAACAGCAAAAATAACCCAAACAACAACAAGATTAGGTTAAACAATAACAAATGAACAAAAGATTCAACAAAAAATAAAATAAAATAAAAAATAACAATAATAAAAACTAATTAACCTAAATAATAGTAAAACTTGCCCAAACAATTAGGTCAAATAACAGCGCAACGAAGAGCCCATTCAAAAACAAAAATTAAAAATCTCTGATCATTCAAATTTGTAACTCGTTTAATCCATTACATAAAAAAAATCCTTAATTTTATTTTTTTTCCCTAAAAAATGATACTAAGAGAGATACTGTGGCCATGAGTTCTCTTCAACGGCGCCAACAGCTCTACTCTTCTTAGTTTTTCAGTCGCAACAACTCTACTCTCTTTGGTGGATTAATTCGCAGTAACAGTGGCTATAATCTATTACTCTCTACCTCTCTTTCTCTCTCTCACTTTATCTATTTTTCTCTTCTTTATCATTATTCTAGACTCTCTCTCACTTTATTACTCTTATATTAGCATTATTAGTTCTCACTTTAACTCTCATCCTTCACTTCTGGTTGTTTCATTTTATTAGTATAAGAAATTTGTAAAATTCATTTACTTTCGTGTGTGTGTGTGTGTGTGTGTGTTTGTTTTTGGTTGTTGTTGTTGTTGTTGTTGTTGTTGTTGTATAATTCAATTTTCTTTTTAACCACCTTAAAAGAAATTCCTAGAGTCGCCACTGGATGAAAGGTTCTAAAAAGATAGTGGCAAAGAACTTCACTATACAAACAAAATAACTTGTTCCTGAAAATCTTGAAATGAAGGATTTATGTGAAGTCTCTTAAGCTATTGGTATAGAGATTCATAGAGAGAAATCACAATTATTTTAAAGTGAAAAATGTTTTGAAGATATTTCATAATAAAAGATTATATGCCTAAAACATGGACAGACCCAAGGGGGTCCAAGGGGGCCCGAGCCCCCTTGTTCTAGAGAATTTTTTTTTTTACTTGTTATATTTTTTATTTTTGTAGTTGGGCCCCTTCATACAAAACCTTAGGCTCCCCTCCTTTCCAATCAGCTTAACTAGCCTAACCTAATCAGCAACTATTCAACTCAAAAACTTAACAAAAACAATAAAAACATTCATAATGGTAATTGTATTTTAGCAAAAAGAGCTATTTTACCACCAAAGAACCAAAAAATCATATGTTATTGGGAAGGTAAAACTATTTTTTTTTTGTTTTTTTTTTTTGCATCTACAGCAAATTGGTATAAATATCAGTTGATTGTAGTAAGTTGTTAAAAATATAATACAATATTTTATTAAGATTTTCTCTCTTCTTTCAATTAAAAAACTTAAATTCTCCCTCTTAATTTATTATTTTAATAAGTTGTTTATATTATTTTAAATGAATCATTACACAAATAGAACATTTGTTATTGGGTGTATTGTAAATTGAGGTGGTAAAATAGATAAAATAACTTTGTGAGGTGCTAAAAGCTAAATTTTTAGCTCCGCTATTGTGAATGCTCTAATTTCAACAAAAAAAGAAAAAAAAGAAAAAAATTCTAGCAAGTCTAGTATTTAAAAAATAAATAAATAAAAAATTTGTTTTTGTTTTTTGTTTTTTGTTTTTTTTTTTTGGTAAATAATTATATCTTAATGTATTAAGAAACAATGATTTTGTGCATTTATAATTTGTTAATATCATATGGATGCTTATTTGGCATTTGTTTTTTATTTTTTATTTTATAGTTTGGCTCCTTCTAACTTGAAATTCTAGGTCAGTCCCTGACCTACAATAACACCCAATTGTGAAATAAGAGAAATTTAGTCAAGACCAAAGTTCCCAAAATGTATTACAACAGAACATACAGAAGCAACTGATGAACATATCAAACGCATTTGTAATAGATAATCAGTTGGATGCAGAACATATGTCTGTACAAGGTCTGATTTGGTGATGGCATTATCCTAGTTTGGAGCATTAGAAACCCACAAAGAAGGTTAAAAAATACTTCAGGAAACTAAGGATTACAAGATAGACTTACCGACATGCGAATGAATTGGAGCTGATTGGTTATTCATATTTAGATATTCCAGGATGTATAGGCTCAAAAAGGGTACTTTATGATATGCATTTTTTTTTTTTTTTTTTTTGCTAAGGTGTTGTATCTTGTAGAATTATTAATAAATTATTGTTGTTTATCTACCATAAAAGGTAGAATTCATTGCTTTTCTATAAAGCTAGAACACAGGTTAAGAAACTTTATCGTAGGTCAAAAGGTTAATAGATTCTCCCAAAAAAAAAAAAAAAGGTTTTGAAGCCTTTAAATTTTAGGGTAAACTATATAATTAATCCTTAACCTTTACACTATATCTCAATTTAATCCATAACATTTCAAATGTGTTAATTTGGTTCCTAACCTTATGGTATTATGTCAAAATGGCCCTAACTGTTAAGTGATGGATGAAAAATATTAATATAGCTAACGGTCAATATAAAATATTATTTTTTGTAACATAGACTGCCAATGTATTGCCATGTCAACATATGCTTTAAAAAAACTAGTGCCACCTGTCCTTCAAATTGTTTTTCCTTTCATTTTCTTTTGCTTTGCTTTCTTGGGAAACAAACAAGATTATAAACCTAGAATTGAAAAATTAAACTTCATTTTCCTTGCATTTTCCTAGCAACCGAATCAGGGAGAAACAAAACTTTGAAGATTAAGCCACTCACCCAATTTCCTTGTTCTCCTTGCTCACTGTCAACACTATTGTGCTTATTAGAATCAAAATTTTTCTCTTCTTTAATTAGTCTCAATCAATGATAAAATCTTTTACCCTTGCTCTTCCTACATGCTATCAAAGTGCCGTGCTTGTTAGCATCATTTTATATTTCTTCTTTAATCCCAATCCCACCCAAAGATCAAAATAGTTCATAAAATTCTTTAGTGTTACTAACAATTTGTTGCTAGGCCTAGTATCAGACTTTATTAGCATCAATACAATTATGCCTGTGAGCTATGAAAATAATAGTGGACTTTGTGAAGGGCCTTTAAATTACTATAATCAACATAAATATTGTGTATTTGAAGTTTCTTTTAGAAATGGATTTGTTGTTAGTTTCGTAATTTTTTCTTTTTCATTAATATTGTTTTTCCCTTGTTTGATTTCTGAAAAAATGTAGGAAAATAAAGTTGAATTTTTCAATTATGGGTTTATAATCCTGTTTGTTTCCCAAGAAAGCAAAGCAAAAGAAAATGAAAGTGAAAAGAAAAAGAAAAATGAAGGACAAGTAGCACTAGATTTTTTTAAAGCTTATGCTAACATGGTAATACACGTGGCAGTCTATGTGGCAAAAAAATAATATTTTATTTTGTCTATTAGCTATGTCAACGTTTTTCATCCATCATTTAACGGTTGAGACCATTTTGACACATTTAAAAGTTAGGGATTAAATTGAGATATTATGTAAAGCTTAAGGACTAATTATGTAATTTCCCCTAAATTTTATATGATAATTTAACTATAGGTTTCACATGTAAAAAAATTAAGAGTGGAAGGCAAAGTAATAAATTGACATAAAGTAAGAAATGACTAATGTTCAACTTTTCCTTCAACTATCAAATTATAAATTAATGCTTAATTTTTGTAATTTAGTAATTTTGTCAAAATGAGTCAATCGGGTCATTTTGTCCAAATTTATTAATAAACAAAGCCATTTAAACATTTTTAAAAAAATTAATACTCATAAAAAAAAAATCTATTAAATGGAGCTTCTCATTAATGTTTTCAATTAAAATTGTATTTTAAAAAAAATATTGAAACAACGTCATTTAGCAACAAATTCAGACAAATTGACTCTTTTTAACAAAATGATGGACTAAATTTACAAAAATCAAATCTTAGGGACTAATTTGACAATTAAGGTAAAAACCAAGGTACTAGCTTGAATTTTAGCCTAAAGAAAACAACATTACATGTCCATTGAGCATATATAAGTATTGAGCTAATGATTGCTGGTATTGGTACATTGTTATAGAAGCTTATGGGGAGATATAGGTAATTTCATGTTTAATTTCTTTATGATAGTTTTATGTTTTGAATAAAATTTGGTTAATAGAGAATAAAAGACTATGTATATTTAGTACATAAGAATATGTTTTAGTTCAAATGAAGAAGTAATTATAGTTATCAGTATCGTATCATGTACAAAAAGTTTCATATCATAAAAGCGTATCATTAGCGCTCATGAATCGTCCAATACATAGGTGTGTATCGTATGAATCATATTGTATCAGTGAATCGTATGTATCATATGATACATAGACATGTGGGTTAAAAATGAGTTTTTTTGTTAAAATTTGTTGTTTTATTTGATTTAAACAAGTTGTTAGACTTTTTTAACACAAAATTATTGGGAAACTTAATTGAGTATAATAAAATACCAAGTCCATGAGTTTTTTTTCCTCCTTTCTCTTTCTCCTACAAAATTTAGACTATACTCATAACACTCACTTTCATATGTGCATATTTATTTTCTATGCTACTAATAATGTATCAAATGAAAATATAATTATCTTTTGTTTTGCTATTATTATTTTGAGTCTAAAAAGCTAGAATGCCAAGAAAAATTATAAAGAAAAATTATTAGAATAAAAAAAAAAAAAACTAAATTTTGATAATAATGAAGAAAATATCTATGAAAAAATAATTTTACAAGATGCTGAACATGATGACAACATTGACTTAGATGGAGTTGATTAGCTAAGATAATGAAAAAATATTATTTGATTTATATATCATGTATTACTTCTGAGTTTAATCAATTTGAATGTGCATGTAATAAACATAAGTTAATTTGATTTATTTAGTTAGTTTTGTTAAATTTTATTACAAAAGTAATGATTAAATTGGTCATTAGTTGAATATATTTCAAATTTATAATGAATAAACCTTTTATATATGTATATCTATAATTATTTTGTAATTTTATTAGGTGTTTGTGTATCTTACGATACACGATTTGATACGATACACGATACAAAAAAATAAAATAAAAAACGATTCACGATATGATTCACGATTTGAGAACTAACCTAATGGCAATTTCTGAAATTTTCAATGGAGACATTTAAGATTCAAATATTTTCTCCTTCAAAATATTGATTTATAAAATTTAAAAAACTAGCAATGGCTCATTGATTAAAGGAATTATCTTTTTTTGTTTTACGTTTGATTGATTAAAGGAATTTAAAAATAATAATAAATACAAAAGGACTTCGTCCTAACCTTTCTCCATAAAAAAAATTTTAAAAAAAATGTTTTATTAAGCTAGGCATTAACTTCTTCTCCAGGAAAAAGAAAAAGAAAAATGAAAAAGTTAGGCATAAACTAGAACGAATCTCTCTAAAACAATTATGATTGAATGGCGTGTTCAATTCCCTAGTACGAGCTGAGTTTCTCACTTTCCGCCTTCAATGCCGCATTTTAGTTTTTATGCTTTTGGAATTATTGCTGGCCGACTGGCCGTGGGGACCCATGGTTTGGCAACTTTGAAACAATATTTATGGATAGGCAAACTTTGGATGCATACTGAGTCTCGAAAAATGTCACTCAAAACTCATATCAGTCTAATAATAGGGAAAGCGATGAAAGAGAAACCACCGCGAGAACGAGAAGTAATAAGTTCACAATTCGCCACTTAAAATAGATGTCTTTAGCTGTTTTATTTTTAATTTGATAATTTAAATGCCATTAGAATTTGGACAAGTAAACAATAAGGGCTTCGAAATCGTTATCCTTTGTGTGCTGGATTTATTATATATTCAAAGAAGATTTCCTCTTTATATAAACTAATCTCATTTGCACATACGTACATTTTGGTTCACCTAGCTTCTTTTCATTTGCACATATATCCCTCCACCACATAGACCTTCACCAATCCAGGTTTCTTGCTGCAGATCATGAAAGAAAGGGACATTATCAACAGCTAAATATGTTCAAGACTTTGAGTGATGCTTGCTTGCTAGGTCGACAATAACTTTTATTATCATCCAATTATGTGTATCGGATCCACGTATTACATCCTCTTATTGGGTGAATTTGTATAATAGATGTGCATAACACAATTCAACAGTCCATTTAGTTGCCATGCATTTTGTAGCAAAGTTTGCAGTTCTCCAAATATTTGAAGAGAAAGATTTTGGATTTTAATTTATAGTTTAAAGGACTTAAATAAAACATATATAAGATATCAATTTGTTAATTCGATTAATGAAATTTTATGGATGCATCGTTTTATTTTAAACCTTACGAACACATTAATTTAAGATGACTAAGTATAAGATGTCATTTTATCATGTCACAAGTGTTTTTGTTAAAACAAAATTCCTAAGCCTTGAATCCATAATGTGTTTTTAACTTAAAATAAAACAATTTTCCCTAACAAATATTCTTTGAATCCATTAATTTAAATTCCTCAAATCTAAATACAACTTAAACATATTTAGCTCTAGGAAGAAAACTTATGCCAATTTCTAGTAATGAAGTGGTAATTAGGACAAATGAACCTTTGATGAGCCAATCTACACCCAAGTTGAAGTAATTGGTTATTACTAGTAGCAATCCTATAAAATCAAATACACCACTCGGCATTTGGTCAATTTCAGTTTTAGAATTTGTTGATCCCTTTTATGTTAGCTATAGCCCAAACTATTCTAAACATGGCTTTGTTTTGTTTTTTAAAGTCATATTAAAATTGTTACAAATTTCACTATGATAATGATAATGGGTGAATTTAATTCTATAAATGATGCTTGTTTCTAACAAACAAAACAAATTTTAGTTTGTATACAAACTGTTAGGAATAATGCCCTTAAATCCTATTGTATGATGCTATGTATAACTAAATGTTGCAATTAATAAAGTTGTTTTATTATTGTCTAAAATAATAATAACATGAATATTTGAACATTATCATAGAGTCCATGAGATACATAGTATGTGATTTATGTGATTTAGTCACAGAAGATATAAATCACAAGTTCTTTGTAAATTCAAAATTCTAGTTCGTAGTCGGTAATGAAATTGGACATTTCATTTGTGAAGATTATAACATATCAACTAAAATGATTTGTCTTGATCATAGAAGTGGAGACTTCTAGTTGATATGTTGATATGTTTTAAGAGTTAAGACATAATGAACTGGACCATTGTAAGATTTATTATTCTCCTAACGACTGTCAAATGAATAATAAATCTTACAACTTCTATTAATATGAACTCTTTATCCTGAGAGAATAATGGATCTGATCATAAAGTGTATATTACTTAGATATATCAGGAGTGAGATTTAAAGTCACGATCAAAACCTCAGCATATTGGGCAGCCACATTTAGTGTTGATAGAACATATATTCTCAAAATGGAATTCATAATCTCTTAAGGGAGATATAAAATATTTCCTTGAGATAAGTTTAGTGGGTTTGTCTATTCAAAATGTTAGGCTTAACTACTTTAGTAAGGAGTTACTAAAGTATATATTTATGAAATTGGATTTCATAAATATATGATGAATAACTGAAAGGATTAAACCGGGTATTTAAGGATTAAACCGGATATTCAAGTATTAAGATGTAGTAATCTTCAAAATGACAGTCAACATACATGACTTTGTATACTATGAATATTTTATGAAGGAGTTCCATGTATAATAAAGTCTTAGGATATAATTTATTAATAAAGCCTAGAGTGCAATTATATTTATATAGTGGTATTAAATATAATTAATGGTAACTTTGGACTTGTCAAGAGCTGACAGAAAAGCCCAAGGCCCATCGGAGCTAGAGTTTTATTTGTTCCTTTTTGGTCCCACTCTAAGTCACATACTAAAACCCAATTGGAATGACCCATAAGGCTAGCCCAATTAGATAATCAGTTATAAGGAGGGAAACATATAGAATTTTGTAAAAGAATGAAATGGTTTGTATGTGAGTGTTAGACACTCTTTTATTCTCCCTTGAACACGTACATATAAACTGATTGAGAGACCACACTTTTTGGGCACAAGTGGAATTGGAGTAAAGATTAAAAGTGTTCCCAAATACTTCTAATCTTTGGTTTTGAATTTCACTGCACTAAGATACACTCTCTTGTTCTTATATTCTAAAATTTACATAGTACATGTTATCGATTGCGAATGAAGTAGGTTCGTTAATTTTCCACTGCCTATGTTTTGAATGTGATACAAACATGTGTTTTTTCAGCACAAACATGATTAGTTCTCTTCAATTGTAGTTTTTCACACACACACACACACACACACACACACACACACACACACACACACACACACATATATATATATATAGTGAAAGACTGGGGTAAAAACTACTCCTAGGGGTGCTCTCAAAAAAGGGGTGAGGCATCGGCACCTTCCCTTTTCAGGATTATATGTGGAATCGCCACTTTTTTTTTTGTTCCAAAAAAAAAATTGTTCCTTTTTGG
>NW_027070017.1:291052-303552 GCF_002906115.3 Quercus suber | reverse complement strand
TTGAGATCTAAAATATGTTCACCCACAAAAAAGAAAGGTCTTGATTTCTAGTATTTTTTCCCTATTTATAGAGGTTGGATGAATGAAAAATAAGCTAGATTGGATCAGATACGAATTGGGTTGCGTCCTTATCCCTAAAAATTCGAAACGGATGCGTTTTATTTCAATCAGAGCGTTCTTGGGCCGAGCCTTGAAGCTGTGCCAATCAACACTCCTAGAGAGCCTATTGGCCCTCTCAAGTGCTGAGCCCAATTCTCAATTTTTGTTCAATTTAGACTCTTTTTTAGGGACAACCTAAGTCAGGAATTGAATCTGGACATATTTTTAACTCGTATTCTAAAATTAACCCTCTTTATTTTGATAATAAGGTCTTTAAAACAATAATTATCTAATAGATAAATGTTCTAAAAAGACTTAATTATCAACAATTCCCTTGTTATTTGATTATCCATTTTATTCCTATGCAAGCAAGCTTATTTTTGACAAAAACCAACAACCAATCACATAATTATTTATTTAATTTAATTGTTTAACCAATCAAAATTAATTTCAATTAATCACATGTGATTGGTTTCACTGCTATACAATGCATGCAGACCGTGAAACATTTGATCTTGTGACATCTTTCAATCCGACAGTCCAATTTGAGAATCGGGCATACTGTCGCGACCGTTAGAATCTCAAGCTCATTTTTATGATATGCAATGAATGGTTTAATGCATGTAATGCAATTATGATTTTTGGGTATTTGAAATGGTCATTTTAGTCATCTTTAAAAACTAAATTATGGGTGCAAAATCGAGTGTCTACAAAATGCCCTTCATTGATAGAGCTGGAAAAGCGAATGTCAATGTAAAATAAAGACACTGATTTTAGCAACCATGATTTAACCGAGGTTGATTTTTCAAAGATTTTCTAGACCTAGAACCTAGAATCTTTAGGTGTAAAACTAGGGTTTTATTGTTTTGCAAAAAATGAGAACTATGGACACCTAATCTACTAGATAATTGATGAACCTGGATAAAATCATGAATTGATGAGGTAATCGAGAACTATATTTTCTCAATTCGGAATGAGATGATTAGAAACTATATTCACCCAATCTGGAATGAGATGACTAGGAAATATATTTGCCCGATCTGGAAATCTGGAGGAGACTGTGAACTATATTCGGCTCGGTCTGGAATTCTGAAGGCGATTGAGAACTATATTCTGCTCGGTCTGGAATTTTGAAGGCGACTAAGAACTATATTTGGCTCGATCTAGAATTCTGAAGGCGACTATATTCAGCTCAATCTGGAATTCAAAAGGTGACTGAGAACTATATTTGGCTCGGTTTGGAATTCTAGAGGTGATTGAGAACTATATTCGGCATGGTCTAAAAATTTGGAGGCCACTAAGAACTATATTCGGCTCAGTCTGGAATTTTGAAGGCGACTGAAAACTATATTCGACTCAATCCGGAACTTTAAAGGCGATTAAGAACTATATTCGGCTTGGTTTGAAAATTTGGAGGTGAGTGAGAACTATATTTAGCTCACTCTAGAATTCTAAAGGCAATTGAGAACCATATTCACCTCAATCTGGAATTCTGAAGGCGACTAAGAACTATCTTCGGCCAGTTCTAAAAATTTGGAGGTGATCTAGAACTATATTCAGCTTGGTCGGGAATTTTATAGGCAACTAAGAACTATATTCAGATCGATCTGAAAATTTGGAGGCGATTGAGAACTATATTCGGCTCGGTACGAAAATTTGGAGGCAACTGAGAACTATATTTGGCTCGGTGAATTCTGAAGGCGACTAAGAAATATATTCGGCTTGGTTTGGAATTCTGAAGGTGACTGAGAACTATATTCCACTTGTTCTGGAATTTAGCGACTAAGAACTCTATTAAGCTCAATCTAGAATTCTAGAGGCAACTGAGAACTATATTTGGCTCGATCTGGAATTCTGAAGGCAACTGAGAATTATATTTGGCTTGGTCTAGAATTTTGAAGGCGACTAAGAACTATATTTAGCCCGGTTTGAAAATTTAGAGGCGATTGAGAACTATATTCGAAGCCAAGAATATATTGATCCCTTTGGTAAAACTTAAACAATTAATTAACCAAGTAAATTAATTAGATTCAATAACATGCAATAAGTGTGGTAGCACAAACAAATCACCAATTAAACTAAATGCAATGGAAATTAAATTTGACATAGGTGATTTGTTTACGAATGGAAAAAACCACCGAGGCAAAGCCCCACCAAGTGAATTTAAGGTCACCACTCCCGAGAATCCACTATTATCAAAACAAACGGTTATGAATCCCAATACCTAATACCAACCTACAGTTGAACCCTTACCCCAATACTCAGTTGGACTTGCAATGTAGTGACAATCTCTCCTTTCAATGCACGGCTCCCAGTACGTGACTAACCAATTGATGTATGGATCCAAGTACGTGACTAACACACCAACTTGAGGAAGATGTTGGCTGCAAAGTTTTTCAGTTCATCCAAACGATGAAGATCAAAATGCTCCTTGGTTACAAGACTCTTAGCGCAAAGACACAACAGCTTTTACAAAGAATATAACGAACTAGGGCAAATTGTTTCTGGTCACAATGTGCATGAGTAATAACTTTGCATCAAGTTGCATAACCTTGCATCATTTTGAAGGCCCTTAAAATAATTCTTATATATGTCTATGATTGTGAGAAAAGAAACCCTACACAAATAACTTGGATATGTGTGAAAAACAGATTCGGAAATCTGAATTTCCTAATTCTTCATAGATACTGTTTTTGTCAAGCAGCTGTCAAGCTCAAGCATTAAACCTTGATAGATATTATCTGTTGAGCATTAATGAACAACACTTTTTCATTGTAATGGGTAGATCTAGGATGTGTTTAGTACTTCAAGAAACAAGAGTTCAAGTCTAGCATTGAAGCCATGCAAGTCTGTCCAACAAACAATTGAAAAAGTGTTGTTCATTAATGCTCAACAGATAATATCTATCAAGGTTTAATGCTTGAGCTTGACAGCTGCTTGACAAAAACAGTATCTATGAAGAATTAGGAAATTCAGATTTCCGAATCTGTTTTTCACACATATCCAAGTTATTTGTGTAGGGTTTCTTTTCTCACAATCATAGACATATATAAGAATTATTTTAAGGGCCTTCAAAATGATGCAAGGTTATGCAACTTGATGCAAAGTTATTACTCATGCACATTGTGACCAGAAACAATTTGCCCTAGTTCGTTATATTCTTTGTAAAAGCTGTTGTGTCTTTGCGCTAAGAGTCTTGTAACCAAGGAGCATTTTGATCTTCATCGTTTGGATGAACTGAAAAACTTTGCAGCCAACATCTTCCTCAAGTTGGTGTGTTAGTCACGTACTTGGATCCATACATCAATTGGTTAGTCACGTACTGGGAGCCGTGCATTGAAAGGAGAGATTGTCACTACATTGCAAGTCCAACTGAGTATTGGGGTAAGGGTTCAACTGTAGGTTGGTATTAGGTATTGGGATTCATAACCGTTTGTTTTGATAATAGTGGATTCTCAGGAGTGGTGACCTTAAATTCACTTGGTGGGGCTTTGCCTCGGTGGTTTTTTCCATTCGTAAACAAATCACCTATGTCAAATTTAATTTCCATTGCATTTAGTTTAATTGGTGATTTGTTTGTGCTACCACACTTATTGCATGTTATTGAATCTAATTAATTTACTTGGTTAATTAAGTGTTTAAGTTTTACCAAAGGGATCAATATATTCTTGGCTTCGAATATAGTTCTCAATCGCCTCTAAATTTTCAAACCGGGCTAAATATAGTTCTTAGTCGCCTTCAAAATTCTAGACCAAGCCGAATATAATTCTCAGTTGCCTTCAGAATTCCAGATCGAGCCAAATATAGTTCTCAGTTACCTCTAGAATTCTAGATTGAGCTTAATAGAGTTCTCAGTCGCTAAATTCCAGAACAAGTGGAATATAGTTCTCAGTCACCTTCAAAATTCCAAACCAAGCCGAATATATTTCTTAGTCGCCTTCAGAATTCACTGAGCCAAATATAGTTCTCAGTTGCCTCCAAATTTTCATACCGAGCCGAATATAGTTCTCAATCGCCTCCAAATTTTCAGATCGATCTGAATATAGTTCTTAGTTGCCTATAAAATTCCCGACCAAGCTGAATATAGTTCTAGATCACCTCCAAATTTTTAGAACTGGCCGAATATAGTTCTTAGTCGCCTTCAGAATTCCAGATTGAGGTGAATATGGTTCTCAATTGCCTTTAGAATTCTAGAGTGAGCTAAATATAGTTCTCACTCACCTCCAAATTTTCAAACCAAGCCGAATATAGTTCTTAATCGCCTTTAAAGTTCCGGATTGAGTCGAATATAGTTTTCAGTCGCCTTCAAAATTCCAGACTGAGCCGAATATAGTTCTTAGTGGCCTCCAAATTTTTAGACCATGCCGAATATAGTTCTCAATCACCTCTAGAATTCCAAACCGAGCCAAATATAGTTCTCAGTCACCTTTTGAATTCCAGATTGAGCTGAATATAGTCGCCTTCAGAATTCTAGATCGAGCCAAATATAGTTCTTAGTCGCCTTCAAAATTCCAGACCGAGCAGAATATAGTTCTCAATCGCCTTCAGAATTCCAGACCGAGCCGAATATAGTTCACAGTCTCCTCCAGATTTCCAGATCGGGCAAATATATTTCCTAGTCATCTCATTCCAGATTGGGTGAATATAGTTTCTAATCATCTCATTCCGAATTGAGAAAATATAGTTCTCGATTACCTCATCAATTCATGATTTTATCCAGGTTCATCAATTATCTAGTAGATTAGGTGTCCATAGTTCTCATTTTTTGCAAAACAATAAAACCCTAGTTTTACACCTAAAGATTCTAGGTTCTAGGTCTAGAAAATCTTTGAAAAATCAACCTCGGTTAAATCATGGTTGCTAAAATCAGTGTCTTTATTTTACATTGACATTCGCTTTTCCAGCTCTATCAATGAAGGGCATTTTGTAGACACTCGATTTTGCACCCATAATTTAGTTTTTAAAGATGACTAAAATGACCATTTCAAATACCCAAAAATCATAATTGCATTACATGCATTAAACCATTCATTGCATATCATAAAAATGAGCTTGAGATTCTAACGGTCGCGACAGTATGCCCGATTCTCAAATTGGACTGTCGGATTGAAAGATGTCACAAGATCAAATGTTTCACGGTCTGCATGCATTGTATAGCAGTGAAACCAATCACATGTGATTAATTGAAATTAATTTTGATTGGTTAAACAATTAAATTAAATAAATAATTATGTGATTGGTTGTTGGTTTTTGTCAAAAATAAGCTTGCTTGCATAGGAATAAAATGGATAATCAAATAACAAGGGAATTGTTGATAATTAAGTCTTTTTAGAACATTTATCTATTAGATAATTATTGTTTTAAAGACCTTATTATCAAAATAAAGAGGGTTAATTTTAGAATACGAGTTAAAAATATGTCCAGATTCAATTCCTGACTTAGATTGTCCCTAAAAAAGAGTCTAAATTGAACAAAAATTGAGAATTGGGCTCAGCACTTGAGAGGGTCAATAGGCTCTCTAGGAGTGTTGATTGGCACAGCTTCAAGGCTCGGCCCAAGAACGCTCTGATTGAAATAAAACGCATCCGTTTCGAATTTTTAGGGATAAGGACGCAACCCAATTCGTATCTGATCCAATCTAGCTTATNAATTTTTTTTCTTTTTTTGTTGTTGTTGTTGTTGGAAACAAAGGATACAGATGATGATTTTTGAAATATGGACAAGGCATGGCCAAATGCCCCAATTTGACAATCAATGCTAATTTTTCTTTGAGAAATTTTATGGCACAACCATTTTTTTTTTTTTTTTGAAGTGAAAGATAAAACCAAAACAGACCCGCAATGTGCCCACAAACACAAAATAAGTCAATTTATTCATGGTTGGGCTAGGTGCCAATCGGCACTTGGGGAGAGCCGATTGGCACTTTAGGGTACCGATTGACATACCCAATTTTTTCCTGACTCCTTGCATTTTTCCAATGTGTTTTTGAGTTTTTTGAAAAATATTTTCTCTGTTTGGGACTATGAATCACTTTCCTAGTTAGCTTAAAACTCTCTGAACCTATTTAAACATGGTTAGAGACTAGGTGAGGCTATCTTAGCATTATACCTACAAACAAATCTCTGCATCAAAGCTATCAAGAAACAACAATCACATACAAGAATTATTCATGGTCAGTAATCAAAATTTTCCTCATTCAATCACACATGATATCAACAAATGGGTTCGTATCTTTGATTTTGTCACCAAGACCAATTTCACTGCCTACAAGCTGGAAGGGATCAAGGCACTGAGGAATATTAGGATCAAGTGGGATTTTCTTTATGTCACCATGAAGTTCTGGGATACTAAAGACCATGTGTTCTGGTTTAACACTGCTGAACTTTGTCCCACAATCGAAGAATTTTCTGCTATTTTGGGTTATGAGCCTAGCAAAAAATCTGTAATTTCTTGTGATCCCAATCATAGGGAGATCTTATTTTATGCCCTAGGCCCTTCTACCTCAATTACCAGTAACATGATTGAAGGCCATATGGTGAATCTTCACACAGTTGTTATAAGGCTCATTAATAGACGTACTCATGTTTAGTCTAACAACATGCAGAAATTTTTTGGCTTAGCTCTTTGTTTCATTGGGGAATTCTTGCTCCACTATGGAAGACTTGGCTTTATAGATGCTTGAGCTATAGGTATTGTGAGTCAAGTTAAGGGCGGTGATAATCCTGCTTCTTTGATCTTGGCAAAAACTCTTTTAGGGTTGGACTCTGTATTCCTTGGAGGAGAATCGCAACAAGTTCTTGGTGGAGAATCGCAACAATTTTTTGGTGGAGAATCGCAACAATTTCTTGGAAGTCCCTTGACTTTGTAGATATGATTGATGGAAAGACCGGACATGATTGCTATAACCACCATATTGGTCACATCCTCTAAGATCACGATGATCTCGCCGCAAAAGAGAAAGAAAGTGTGGGTGGCGCTACACCACTGACGAATCAAATGGCGGAGATTGAACAAGTTGTAGTAGTTGGACAAACACTAGGAGGAAACTATAGCCTTCAACACGCTGATCTACTGAAACGCCTTTATAAAACCCACATCGGATAGCTCCGTGTCTACCCACTCCTTCCAACCTAATGATGTGCCTAACCCAAACTCAAAGAGAATGGGCACAAGTAATGCAGTTCCTTGGTAGATGTCGAGGTTGGGTATAAAGGAAGCCAAAGGAGTCTAAGAAACTTCAAAATCACGTCGACCAAGGGAGAGCCACACACAGCCCGACAGAGGAGGCGAATAGTCATCGGACACCACCGAAAAGTGGATGTGAGTGTCATACCACGGGTTGATGAGAGGAGGACACTCACTCCCTAGGTCACGACCCCCTTCCTCTTCCTTGGAATGGTCCGATTTGGAATGGGGAGCCTTTCCACCCACAGACTTAACGGGAGGATCATAAGTGGCAACCTTTTTTGCTTTACGGCAGGAAGAACTCTCACCTTTTGATGATAACATGGTGGATGGATTAAGTGATAAAGGTAACGGGTAAAGAAATTTGGAGAAGATGAGATGGTAAAGGGGATAAGAGAGAAAAAAGAAGATTGTGAGAGAGTTGAGGAAAGAGTGAGAAAAAGAAAATGAAAAGGTTGAGACAAATAAAAACGCAATGAAAGGAAGTGATGAGCTAGCCATCAAAAGAAGCACCATATTAAATGAAGTAGATGTTATGTTTCAGAATAACTATTAAACTAGGAAATTCAAAAAAAAAAAAAAAAAAAAAAAAAAAAATCTCATGGCCGAAAAGAGAGCAAGGTTGGGTCTACTGTTTAGCGAAAGAAAAACTACATAAGTGTTCATATGAATTGCAGGAGCAGTACATATGCTCAAGGGGTTGAATGTTGATGCCCATTTTCTATGAAAGACCCAATAATAGAAGAAGTCCAAAAATAAGGGAAATGGGAAGAAAAATAAATAAGAATGGTAAAAGTAAGTTAGTAAGCCCAATGGACCAACATGGCAGGAATAAGAGGTAAAGACGAAGAAACGACCCAAGGAAGCCCAAGAAAAGAGGTAGCTAGCCCAATGGGTCAACATGGCAGGAATAATAGCCAACAGGCCCATAGGAAGAATAAGAGGTAAAGATGAAGTTAGTGGGTTGAGGAAGTCCAAGAAAAGAGGTAGCAAGCCCAATGGGCCAGCATGGCAAGAATGACAGTTGGCAGGCCAATGGGAAGAATAAGGAGAAAAGATGAGGAAAGTGGGCCAGAGAAGACCAAGGAAAGAGGTAATAGGCCCAATAGGCCAATATGGCCAGCAGGCCCATGGAATGGACAAGGAATGGTAGGAATAGGCACCCAATGGGCTATACAAACAAAGGCCCTTGTCTAGGCAATGCCTGTTCCATAGAGGGTAATGCAACCCAAAAGCCCACGTATGCCTCACGTCGCAGAAGACAAACTTTACCTAGTATGTGTGGTAGAAGAATACGACGCAGGAGCAGCAAGAATGGCGTGGGAATGAAAGAAGACAAACCCAGACAGTAGTGGCACTCGCACAAGGCCTAGGGCACTACCCACATGTACCCAGCCAATGCATGGGAGGTGGGTCCTCAGTCAAGGGATTCAAGGGGTGTAGTTTGGCGGTAGGGTAAGAATGTATCTATTCTGGGGTTCTTGTTGAGACTCCTTTTGGGAAAATGCGTTTATGGGTTGACGTTTCTCCCAAAAAATGTAAACATAGGCTGAGACCACTTGATGCATGCCATAAGGGTAGGTATAGAGAACCTTCAACCCTTATCCGTTGAAGGGAGGCAAGGTAGTGAGCGGGAGAGAAACAAAAACAAAAACTTTTGTTTGGAAACAGGGAATGGTATGGCTAGCACCCTCTAAGCAGAGGTAATGACAGGGCAACCAACAGGCTAGTGGGTAGTCTTGGAAAGATGCCAAAAGTGGTTGGAACAACCTTAGGGCCAAAAGGGAGAAATCCCATAAATTCAAGCAAGTGTAAAAGGGATAGAGGTAACTAAGAACAGAAGGAGGAAGGAGTGACAAGAGATAGACAGAAAATACCCAAAGAAAAAAGAGAAAGAAACTTAAAAAGAAAATAAGAAAACCAAGTGGTAAGGCAGAGAGAGTTATGGCAGAAATAGAGGCATGCATCAATAGATCGACTTTTCTCTCCCCTTAAAATTCCCACTCTCTTGAACCCACAATCCAAGACATGAAACCATTTAGGCCTTCTTCCCAACACAAGTAATTTCTACAACGAAAAACTACATTAAGGTTGCCTACGTTGGGGATTAGTTCCCCTTTTGACCCGTTCTTGCCAAACAACCCAACCCAAGGTTAAGGAAGACGATAGTGCCTTCGTTGCATCACTAGAAATCCAGTGACATATATTTCTGGTGTAACAACCATCTAGCCATAACAATGCCTTGCATTTAGTTTGTAGTGCTCTCCATGGCCTGTCCCAACATTGGGTGAGCCCAGCTCGTGCACAAGCTGACCTATGATGCAGTTCCAAACTAGGCTAGTCCCAATTCCCTCACCCCAGATTCAGAGGCCTTAGTACAACAGAAGGGTAGAGGCCCAAACTCGTAAAAGACCCCCACAACTGGTATATCGCTTCTCTGAGATGTGAACCAAATTATTTTTGTTCTTTTGTCAAGGATCCTTTGCTTCGGATCCATAGTTCGCATTGCTTGTCATTGTGGGTTAGATGGCCACACCAATAGCATAGATTTGGGAGTCTCTCATATTAGAAATGAACTCACTATTTCTCGCCATTTTCTAGGGTATCAGAAGTCCAAGAAATCAGAGCAGCTGAGTGAATCACAAGAGTCCACAAGTTCAAGTAGCTCTAGACCTGAAGCAGAGATCAACGGCAAGTAGTTTAAAGTATAAAGCTGCGTGTAGTATAGTGTTAGTTAGTGAGCATGTGTTTTACACGTGACTGATTAGCTGTACATTTCTGTTAGTTGGTTAAGAAGTTTGTTAGATCAGATTAGTCAGTTTTTGGTTCTGGTTTAGTTGCTTAGTGATACTATAAATACCTGTAATTGTATCTATTTTATTCAGATTAATGAAATCAGTTTTCAGTAAATTTCATATGGTATTAGAGCATTGAAGTCTTTCTATTTTCTCCCAAATTTTTAGAGCTTGTTCTTGAGAGCTATTTTCTCCCAAATTTCTAGGGTTTGTTCTTGAGAGCTTTCAAGCTTCGTCAATGGCTGAAGCAACAAATACTTCATCTGCTTCTTCTGTGCAAGATCCTGCACTCATAGAGGATATCTCAAATCCTCTGTTTCTTCATCATACTAAAAGTCCTGGAGCTATGCTTGTGTTTGAATCGTTGATTGGTGAGAATTACCATGCCTGGGTTTGTTCAATGAGGAAAGCATTGGTTGCCAAGAATAAGTTTGGCTTTGTCAATGGTAGTATTACTCTCTCTTCACCATTGATAAAGACTCCAGCAGCTGTTGATGCTTGGATTCGCTGTGACAACATGGTTGGTTTTTGGTTAATGAAGGCTGTGTCACCTCAAATTCGAGTGCGTATCACCTACAAGGACACTGCTCTGGAGATTTGGAACGACCTCAGGGATACACATTCTCAAGGGAATGGACCTAGGGTTTTCCAAATTCAGAAGGATATAGCTTCAATGTGTCAGGGTGAGTCTTCAATCACCAATTATTTTACTCAATTGAAGTTATTCTGGGATCAACTTCAGAATTTTAGGCCTACTCCTACTTGTTCTTGTGGGAAGTGTACCTGTAATATGCATCAGAAACTTAAAGATCTTCGTCTTCAAGAATCAGTCATGCAATTTCTGATGGGGCTTAATGAGTCATACTCTCAGATCAAAGGTCAAATCTTGTTGATGGAACCATTACGAACCATCAACAAAGTTTACTCTTTGCTGATTCAAGAGGAGAGGTAGAGGAGCATAGGGCTTAGTAATTCTGTTCACATAGAATCTACTACTCTTGCAGTGAAGGGTTCTAATGCCAATTTCAATCCCAACTTTCCTGGTTTCTTTGGCAATTCTGGTGCTTCTGGAAAGAATTCCAAAGGTAGAGACAGTCTCAAATTATATCTCTAGTCACAAACTCTCTCCTTCTTACTCTCATTTTTGCAATAGTATTTCCACCATTCAAGAACCTCAGTTTTACCATCAGGCAGTTGGTGATCCTAATTGGGATGCTGCCATGGCAGCTGAAATTCAGGCTTTAGAACTCAATAACACTTGGTCTCTTGCTCCTTTGCCTCCAAATAAAGGGCTGTTGGCTGTAAGTGGGTCTTCAAAATTAAATACAAGTCAGATGGTAGTGTAGAGAGATACAAGGCACGGTTGGTTACCAAGGGTTATACTCAGCAGGAGGGTTTAATTATACTGAGACATTCTCCCCTGTTGCCAAGATGGTGACTGTTAAACTCTTCTTGTCTTTGGCTGCTGTGCAAGGCTGGACTCTTCACTAATTGGATGTAAACAATGCATTTCTTCATGGTGACTTGCATGAAGAAGTGTATATGTGTCTTCCTCCAGGCTTGCCCAGCAAGGGGGAGCTTGTGTGCAAGTTGAATAAGTCCTTGTATGGCCTTAAACAAGCCTCAAGGCAATGGTATTCCAAGTTTTCAACTACTTTACTGCAATATGGTTTTCTGCAGTCCAAGGCAGATTACTCTTTGTTCACCAAGCACTCAGGAACTTCTTTCATGGCACTTTTAGTATATGTTGATGATATACTTATTGCCAGCAATGACCTCAATCTGTAGCAGACCTGAAAGTTCTCCTAAATAATCAGTTCAAGCTGAAAGATCTGGGCAGTTTGAAATACTTCTTGGGCTTGGAAGTTGCTAGATCTAAGAAAGGAATCTCTTTGTGCCAGAGTAAAGTATACCCTTGAAGTGATCAATGATGTGGGAATGCTTGGGTGTAAACCTGTTAAAACTCCATGGAGATAAATCTCAAATTAAGCAAAGATGAGGGCAAGTTATTGACTGATGCTGGTATGTACAGAAGATTGATAGGAAGGCTGCTGTATCTTACTATCTCTAGGCCTGACATCACATACTCAGTACATAGACTGAGTCAGTTCATGTCCAAACTAGAGAGCCTCATCTCAGAGCAGCTTATAGAGTAATTCAATACCTTAAAGGTACTTCAGGACAAGGCTTGTTCTTTTCAGCTCAATCCACCTTACACATCAAAGCATTTGCAGATGCAGATTGGGCTGCATGCATTGATTCCAGGAGGTCCATCACTGGTTACTGTGTTTTTCTTGGTGATTCTCTCATCTCTTGGAAGTCTAAGAAGCAAAATACAGTTTCAAGATCCACGGCAGAAGCAGAATACAGAGCAATGGCTGTTGCAGTGTGTGAAGTGACATGGATTTTGTATTTACTTAA
>NW_027070017.1:255919-289560 GCF_002906115.3 Quercus suber | reverse complement strand
TGGTATGTACAGAAGATTGATAGGAAGGCTGCTGTATCTTACTATCTCTAGGCCTGACATCACATACTCAGTACATAGACTGAGTCAGTTCATGTCCAAACCTAGAGAGCCTCATCTCAGAGCAGCTTATAGAGTAATTCAATACCTTAAAGGTACTTCAGGACAAGGCTTGTTCTTTTCATCCCAATCCACCTTACACATCAAAGCATTTGCAGATGCAGATTGGGCTGCATGCATTGATTCCAGGAGGTCCATCACTGGTTACTGTGTTTTTCTTGGTGATTCTCTCATCTCTTGGAAGTCTAAGAAGTAAAATACAGTTTCAAGATCCACGGCAGAAGCAGAATATAGAGCAATGGCTGTTGCAGTGTGTGAAGTGACATGGATTTTGTATTTACTTAAGGATCTGAATGTCAAACACACTCAAGCTGCTTTGCTGTTCAGTGATTCATAGGCTGCAATTCACATAGGAACTAATCCAGCTTTCCATGAGCGTACAAAACATATTGAGATAGACTGTCACATTGTGAGGGATAAGGTGCAAGCAGGAGTTATAAAGCTGATGGATATTAGAACTCAATGTCAAATAGCTGATTTGTTAACAAAAGCTTTGAGTTGGAATCAATTTTCTGGTCTTCTTACCAGGATGGGCATTTCAAATATTCATTCTCATGATGTCCATCCTGAGGGAGAGTATCAAAAGTCCAAGAAATCAGAGCAGCTGAGTGAATCACAAGAGTCCACAAGTTCAAGTAGCTCTAGACCTGAAGCAGAGATCAACGGCAAGTAGTTTAAAGTATAAAGCTACGTGTAGTATAGTATTAGTTAGTGAGCATGTGTTTTACACGTGACTAATTAGTTGTACATTTCTGTTAGTTGGTTAAGAAGTTTGTTAGATCAGATTAGTCAGTTTTTGGTTCTGGTTTAGTTGCTTAGTGATACTATAAATACCTGTAATTGTATCTATTTTATTCAGATTAATGAAATCAGTTTTCAGTAAATTTCATACAGGGTGATAACTTGTCCACGGCATAAGGGAAGATTGATATCAATTGTGACATGCACTCGTATTAAATTGCCTCCATCATCGTCTGTTGGTTCAAATGATCTCCGGTCTTCTCCAATGATGTCGCAAATACACTCAACCACCCTCTTTGACATGAAACGGATTGGGATGTCGTGGTCTTGAACCTAGAAAATCGCTTTGTCAAAAGCTAGATCTTTAAGTTTCGAAAACTCATCAAACTTCTCTAACACCACCAAGTATTTATCAAAACTCCAATGTTGATTCTCCGTAATTCTTCCCACGTCAGAGTTGTTATCAAAAACAAAAAGCACAATATGATCTCCTAGATTACGTATTTTGAACCCATTTGCCGACATCCACAGTTGCCTAAAGGTGCACACTACGGCTTCCATCACTAAGCAGCGTGAAGTTAGAAATTTTGCTGCTATAATGAACTCTCTGGATTTATGAACTTTTGGTAGGACAAAACCAGTATTTTCTTTCTCGGATAGTGATAAATAATTCCAATTTTTTGTCAAATCCTCCATTGGGAATGAATTGCATGGTGAAAAGGACTATGAAGGAGAGAATAATTAGGAATTTAAGAGTGTGTTTCCCATAGAATCCCACAAAAAACAAACCAACACGCTCTTGAGGCACACTAGATGACCCAAGAGAGGACAAGGACAAACAAACAAACTCTCCTTCAGAGAAGGGACAAAAATCTTTTACTGCCTTAAAGAAAAAGGGGTGATACCCAACTTCCTTAGCGACAGAGAGACAAAAGGACTTTGGGAGGTGGTGCCTACAACACTAATTGAATGATTTTAAAGGTGTTACTGATACCATCTACGAGCACAGCATTTCTAGAAGTTTAGTTGCATGATATGATATATTATCTGATAAAACAAAGTTTCCTCTAAAATGACTTAAAAGGAATTAACTTTAACCCATTGCGCAACAATTCAAGATCATCCATGTATATTAACATACACAATTTTTTAAAAGAAAATTATTAAGTACTCTCAAAATACAATAAATGCATACTCCATTCTCTTATATAAATGGTAGTTTTTACCATGAATTTAATTAATGAGACTCACCATTCATGTGAAAGGAGAAAATACACATTTATAATACTCCAAAAGTACACAATAATTTTCTTTTATTAAATTATTTAAATAAATCATATAATTATTAAGCAGTGAACAATTTTTTTTTTTTACGTAATGGAGCGTATGAAGTTTCAGTTTGGAAGAAAATTCTATACCATGTCATATATTTATAACGAGGATTCCAAGTTTAATTAATGAAGAATACAAATCTGTTAAGTTTCTGAACAAGCTAATTGTGGACGTATTATCACTAACAGATCTCAAGGCAGACCTGCTTACATCTTCAACTCTCGAGTCTTGACAGATTTTCGTCCTTGACGTTGACGAAGTTTATTGAAGTAAAATAGGGGCTTTCCCTTGCCAAAAAATACGCTTACGTTTCAAACATACAAATATAATAACAGGCAATTATTGGCCCTGAAAACGAAACCGCAGTTATTGCGGTATTGGAATCAATAATGCGAAATATTTATTTGTTAAAAGAATTATTTTAAGAAAGTATTAATATCGCTTTTAATTTTTTAACTTAACAAATTCTCTTAAGATATTTGTTAGCAAAACGAAAACAACAAATTAAAACTTGCACTTCGCTTATCACTGTGTATCAGATCTTTTCTAAACTCAAGGGAGATGGACATATCTTATGTAACTAAAACTAGAACCCCTTTTTTTTTTTTTTTTAATCTTTTTGATAACTAGCCGTAGAACTCGGTTTCCTAATCAAGAACACATTACTTGAAATTTCCAGAATTTGTCTTCTGTGTTAGATGCATACAACTTTTTTTTTATACGTGTTTTAGATACATACTACATAATATAATAACCCCGTGTAATGCATGAATTAATAATAATAATATAATAATAATAATAGTAATAATAATTTGCATACAAAGTAAATCAACAACAACAACAACAAATTTTGATGTCAAATTTTGATTCTCTACAAATTTATTAGGGTTTGTCATATGTATAAGATGTAGCACATCACTAGTAAGAGACATCACAGTGAGTATCTGTATTGTATTCATTCATATAAAATGACTTAATTTTATAATAGCCATCAACCTACTGCAACCCTTCTTCTTTTCCTAAGTTTGAGACTAATTGTGAAAAAATATGACACTGTGCATAAACATTAATCATTTGCATATAAAGTAATAAAAGATAGTCAATACTTTACCCAAAAATAAAAAATAAAAAGATAGTCAATACATGTAAAGAAAACAATTGAACAATAAATTTATTAATAAAAATACCTTGAGTTATAATATGATAGAAGATTATAATTGATATACTTGTTTATATTATCGAATTAAAAAACTTTTCTTCTAAAAAAGAAAGATATATATATATATAATATATATATAGTATATACCGGAGATTTAGTATATGCTGCTATGCGGATATACTGGAGATTCTTATATGAGATTGACTTTTCTCAATTTTGATCCAAAGTTAAATAACATTGAATGATTTGCTGATGTTATATTATTTTATTTTTAATCGCATTAGTTAGACCTGTTCACATGCCGTGATGTTAATGATTCTAATAAGAATGAAATTAATAGAAGGCCAAGACTTGAAGTTTGGACAATTCCAATATAGAAGGTGCTAAAGTTGAAGCATATCCGACCATACCACTGATAATCATAATTATAATATGCTAGTTTGGCTGTCAAGCATTTAACTTACACACCATTAAACAATTTGGAGTCCACACTTGTTGTTTTAGTGTCGGCAATAAATATATATATATATATATATATATATATTGTCGGCAATGATTTTTGAGAAAAATTTATAGACACACAAATTGACAAAAAATTTCATAACTTTTGTAATAGATTGATAATAGTAAGTAAAAAAATATTGTTAATTATAACTTAATAGGTTTAGATAAAAATCAGTAAAAGTTTATCAACTCATGAAAAAAATTATGAAATTTGTTGAATAAGTATAAATGACCATAATTTTTGTTAACTAAATAAGAACTAATTTGGTTCTATAAATGACTACAAGCCCAAACTTCATCCTACCCAATAAAATGCAATCAAGCCCGATAAAGTATAGAAAGAGGATGGCCTATCAGGCCCCGGACTGAGATACAATGTTCGTAGAAGTGTTGCTCGCGTACGAGGCCGGAATATGGCCCAAGTTTAGTTTGTGTTAAGTTTGATATGACTTATCAAGTCTAAACATAGCTTTCTGGCTCTTATTCACACTCATAATTCATAACCAGGATTTAAATGGTGTTTGCTTTAGGAAGGTTACCCACCAAGGCCGGCCCATGGGCAACGCCATTTAGCATTTGCACCCGGTATGCTAAAATAGTACACGACCCAAATATATAGCTAATGAAGCTCAAAAATCACCTATTAGATCATGAACCAATTATACAAAATAAGATTTTGTTATTGCGCTTGTCTAAACTAAAGAGACACGGCCTCTCAAAATAAAAATTAAGAGACACGGTAGCTCATGCAAATATATATATATATATATTAATGTGTAGAAATTTTTAAAAATGGTTAGCTAAAATAGAAAAAGTGGGTTCTTATTATAAAATAAATTGTAATTTTGTATAAACTAATGTAAATGCTCTATTGCTTAGGGCCTAATAGAAAATATGTCCCAAATTTGAAATTATTAATTTAGGTTTTTTAACCCAAAAAATAAAAAATAAAAAATAAAAAGGTGAGCTCACTTCAAGAAAGCCCCAAAATTGTGAGATAATAGAAATTTAATTTTAGTCCCAAAGTGTTTAACAAAAAAAAAAAAAATTATATGACCAAATTACCATTGATGATCAATAAACTACAACCACTAGATATTTCAAATTTTTCTTTTTTAATAATTCTCTTCCCCAATCAGAAAATTATTAATATTAATCATTCAATCTCACATAGTCGGATTCCTCTCTCTCTCTCTCTCTCTCTCTCTCTCTCTCACAACACCAACATCAAATTTGGAAATTCAATTTCAACTTTCTTTCATCGTGTATCACATTATCATTGTAAATTAAAACTCATTTTAAAAAATAAATAAAACTTTCTCCATTTTTTTGATAAATTCTACACATAAACTATGATATTTGATTTTCTCTATAAATTATATTGATTTGGTTGGTATTTCTTAAGTTATGCATTACATATAATTTTGAAAGTTACATTTAGACCCCTAGAACGGCTTGCTACTGATTTTAATCAAGTTCACTTAAATCAAGTGATTAATTAGTCTAATTCAAATTGCAAGACCTCATGAAGATTCTGATTTACTCTATGTTTTTCAGCCATTGAAAGAACTCAAGATGTGATCAAAGTGATGGATGAAATTTCCTTTCAAAGGTATTCAATGGGAGGGTAGGAAAAGATTAGGAATTCTCAAATCTAGTCTCCCTTTTCCTATGGTCATCTTCCTCTCTTCTTATTAGGGTTACAAAATGTATGAATATGTGTAGGGTTTGGAGTTTAAAAAACCCAAGCCAGTGGCTTTTTAGAAAACTCGCTTGACCAATAAGTTTTTGGCGAAGGAGGGCCAACCTTTCTATTTGGCACAAAATTAATCTCACTCGACCAAGGTTTCTAGCAAGGGATTAGTGAACTTCCTTGATTGAATCTCACTTGACCCATCTATATCCTGCTCGATTGAAACTCTTTAGTATAGTACAATGAATAGAAACTTTTGGCATCTTTCAATTTAACACCCAACCTAAGTGCAACACAAATAAATTGAATACATGAAAATTATGCAATTGCATCAAAACTTTTGACACGAAATATGTCAGCCCAAAAATTTCCCAAACTAGTTCTAGTAGGTATGGTTGTGTATCCATGATTTACTCCCAAAAGGTGGGTCCAAAGGGCCTTGCCTTGGTGAGGTTCCACGTAATGTTATAAATAAATATAAAAAATCATCTTTGTTTTAGGGAGTTAAATAGTTAGGTGATTACATTATTAAATGATGTTGTAGTAGCGCATTTGATAAATTAGATTATAGGTGTAAATACACTTTTGGTCCCTACAATTTGGGCAATTTCTCGATTTGGTCCCTAAACTGATTTTACTCTTATATCAGTCCTTGATTTTTCAAAATCATTTTTAAAATCGTCCCTATCGTCAACCCAGTTACAGAAGAAGTTGATGTGGCAAACGGAAGTGCCAAGTGTCAAAGCCAACTAATAAAATAATAATAAAATATTTTATTTAATATTTTTTAAATGCCACGTCAGCATTTTTTTAATTAAAAAAAGCCATGTCAGTTTAATTACAAAAAATAAAAATAATTTATATTTTTCATTTCAATTTAATTCAAACTAAATTTAAAAAGAAAAATTTAAATCTGATATTATTATTATTATTATTATTATTATTATTATTGCTTTCATTATTTTTTAGCTAAGAACACAAGAACTTGTTCTTCATGTTCTTCTCGAATCCAAGAACAATCAAACCTAGTGCAAGAGCACCATCAAACCCAGAACAATGCAAAAATTCATACAAAATCCCTATCCTCCACCGAAACCTCCAGAACATGAAAAATTCATCAAATTCAAACCTACATGAGAAAACCAACCCATAAAAATCATCAAACCTCCAACCTAGAAACCTCCAACCCAAAACTTCATCAAACAACACCCCGCCGATCAACACCAAATCTGCCATCAACAACACCAAATCTGTCATCAACAAACCCAAATCCACCATCAACTTGCCATCAACAACACCGAATCCACCTAGTCGAAGCCCAGTCCGAGTCACGGTCAACTAAACAGTACAAAAACAACCACCGATCTCCACCCCCACCAAACCCAGAAAAACCTAGCCCTCTCCAACCAAACCCAGCAATCTCCATCTCCATCTCCAACCAAACCCATAATCCAAGACCCATGGATTACTGATCTCCACCCCGACCACCCCAACCACACCAATCTCTACCTCCATTACTGACCACCCAACGGAAAACTAGAAAAACCTAAAGATTAGAGAGTCAGGTTTAGAGAGAGAGAGAGAGAGAGAGAGAGAGAGGGATTGAAAGCTTGAACAAAGAAAGATACAAACACATATATGCACCAAGAGACAAAGAAAGAGAGGATCTGGAAAAAAAGAAAGAAAGAAAAAAAGAAGATACAGACACAAACACTCACCAATAATATTTATTTATTAAGTTATTTTTCTTTTTCTTTCTTTTGGTTTATCTTAAAAGAAAGAAGAAAATGAAATAGATACAAACACAAACACAGACACGCCAGCCTAGAATGAGAAGGGGTGTTAACTTAATGTTTGTTTCTTAGGAAAGTTCAAGAAAAATTGAAACTATAAATTGTTTTCTCAATATTTAAAATCGAATAAAGGTTTTTTTTTTTTTTTGAATTTTTTCAGTTTAATTTTTTGAATTTTTTTATTAATGAAAATGCTGACTTGTCATTTTTAAAAGCAAAATAAATTTTTTTTAATATTATTTTATTTGCCACATGAGCGATAAACAGGCTACCTATGCACTTCATTTGCCACATCATCTTCTTCCGTAACCGGGTTGACGATAGAGACGATTTTAAAAACGATTTTGAAAAATCAAGGACTGACATAGGAGCAAAATCAGTTTAGGGACCAAATCGAGAAATGACCCAAAATGTAGGGACCAAAAGTGTTTTTATGCCTAGATTATATGCTAGAAACATCTATTTGGATATTAAAAACTTAAGGGAAAAAGAAAAGAGAAAAATGTAAAGTTTAATTGAATCTCATGTAGGATCTTTTGATAAATTCGTTAGTTGAATATAAAATTATAAGATATATATATATATATATAACATATAAAGACACTTTAACCTAAAAGGCCTAAGCCCAATGGGTATGTGTTCAATTATGTTATATTAACCACACATTCTTCTCATCTTTATTCAATGTGGGACTTCACTCATACGTGTAACTCAACAATCTCTCTCTCACATGTGAGTCTCTGCCTTTCTGTGGGCTTCAAGACCTCTCTGTGAGCTATGAACAAGTCTTACTCATTCCCCCTTGACTAATGGGCTTTTCACTTCGTCAACGCATCATCTATGAGTCTCTCGTACGCCATCCATGAGAATCACTTGTCCGCCCTACACTCACATCCATGGGAACCCCGCACATCCATGTCCATGTCCATGGGAACTTCGCACCACACCATTGGCACCATTAGCAATATTCCTTTGTTAGGCCATTTCTCTCTCTCTCTCTCTCTCTCTCTCTCTCTCTAGGATCTTTGTGTGTGGGTCACTTAGGCTTTCTCTGTCCCTGCTGGGTAGAGACCATAAATACCTCACCACCTTCGCTGCACACCACCACGGGCTCTGATACCACTTGTTAGGGGAATAAACACCTTGGGAAATTTCCTAAAGTAATTAATATAACATATAGAGAAACACTTTAACCCAAAAGATCTAAGCCTAATGATTATATGCTCAATTATGTTATATTAACCATTCATTTTTCTCATCATTATTCAATGTGGGATTTTACTCACACATATAACCCAACAAAGATAACCATGAAAAAATCATAATAGTCTTCACATGTGTAATATAACAATTATTTATTATATAAAAATTTTGAATTCTTATTCAAATGCATGTATTACAAAATTTTGTTGGCAATATTTGTTACAATTTTTATTTTGCCAAAAAGAAATTTTTTAAAACAAAAATTGATAAAATTCTATTTAAAATTAATTATACCACAAGAAAATTAAGTGGATTAGTCATATCATCAATTGAAAGTAGAATTTAGAAAAACATAAATTTAAAAATGTAATAACTAATTTTAAATATCAAGAAGCAAAAATAATGAATTTTAAAAATAATTATAACAAAAATAAATAAATAATACTTAAATAAGTGACCACTTAAAATTATTGCTTTAGGACTCAAAATGTATCGAATTAGTTTGGTTTTTAGCTTTTATTCACACTCATAATTTAGAAAGAAGATTTAAAGGGGTGTTTGGTTTAGGATGGTTGCCCCCACAATCATCTACGTAGGCCTGATAAAATTGAACTTGGATTCACTAACCCCATATGAACCCACACGAAAAGAAGGATATAAATACTGGAAATAATAATAAACTATTTTAGTTCAATAAGTTTATGACCCTGACCCAATTAGAATTGTACTTATATAGGTCAAACATGAACCCTCTAACATTGATCTTGGTAAAGTTGAGTGTTAACAACTTACATGGGCACAAAAGACTAAAAATTATATATATATATATATATATATATAATTATTTGTATGGCTCTTGATGATAAAGAACATAAAGATTCTTCTTATTCACATTCTAATGTGCTTTACGATCTAAGGGATTGAAGCTTCGTCTTGAACCATTTCTTGATATCTCCAAACGGATGTAGATTATGGTGCTTAGTTTTAATATTGAGGGTCTTCAGCTTGATCTCGAACTAAATTTACTGAAACGACATTCTTACTTTAATTTAAAGAAATAAGAATTCACCTCATTTTTGAATGAGTAATGGTGTTTTCTTGTACTTAAACATTACTTTTTTTTTTGGTTTGGGCTCAGTATCAATATGATATTCTTATATGTGTTTGTTCTTTTATTTTGTACTAGTGTATAATCCGTACATACGCGCGATACAATTAAAAAAATTATACACACATATATGGATTCAAATTATACTATTTCTCTCTTTTATTTTTTATTTTAATTTCGTTTAGATATACACATGAGTTTACTCTTTCTTTCTTTTTTTCTTTCTTTTTTATTGAATTTTTGATGATTTATTTATATTAGACCATTTGTCTTTTATACCTCATTAACTCACCTAGAACAAAAAAAACACGTAGAATAAAATTAGACAACAATTAGAATCTAATTTAAAACCTAACTAGTAAGTTACCTATATGATGCACAGATAATGTTGTAATATTTTATGTAAAATAATTTTGGAGAATGTTGTATATGTATTATAGCATAATTGTTATAGAACTTTATTAGAAATGAGTTCATCATAAAAAGAAAAATATATAAATTGCCCATACATATCTATTATAATTATTTAATTAAAATAATAGGAAAATAAATAAATAAATAAATAAAACTTTGGAGGAATATTATAGAATAAAAGTTTATATAGAATGTGTTTTTCTCTTTCTCATTAATTCTAAAACAAAATACATATTGCAAACACCCACAGTCAATCACATCATTTAAGAAACCCACAAATCCACAACATCCGACCTTAACATCAAAATCATATTTACCATTATCATTCAATATAAAATGTAAGCCCCTCTTCCTTGGTTGTAGCTAACTCATATGAGTTAGGATTATATGAGACAACAATGTTAGAGCTAGGTAGGTGTTATCAAAAGATTGAAGGTAAATGACCTCGGTTTTGGTTTATATGTATTTGACATGGAATGGCATGAAAGGTTATTAATAGGTATATATATAAAGGGATAGAAGTGCAAGAGGTGAAAATTGTGAAATAAAATGCAAATATAATTTTTTTTTTTTTTTGCTAAATAAAATGCAAAGTGTATGTGTGGGGGATGAAAAGTCATAAAACATTGAAACAAATAATACAAATAATATTTATTTGTTAATTAAAAAGTCTTGAAACATTGAACCAAATGAAACAAAAAGTCAATATTTAATTTGTTCTTATCTCTGATATGACACTTGAGAATATTTTAATTCTCTTTACATAGAATGCGCCACTTGGCAAAACCTCATGCTTTCCCACATGAGGTCTCTGTTTTTATATATACTAGCCGTGAACCCGCGCGTTGCGCATGATAATTATTTTTATGGTGGTTTTATTAAAAAAAAATTACAATTTAAACTAATCTAATAATGAGTAATGTATTTCATAATTATATTTTTATTTATTATAAGAACAATCATAAATGTAATATAGGATCAATCCAAAACACCAAAAAAAAAAAAAAAACTAAAAAAAATTAATAAAACTTAACAATGATTAATTGCACCAATATTTGGATAAAATTTTGTTTTTGATAATCTATTAAGGTTATTTTCTTTGTAGAAATTATAATTTCAGCCGCTCAAAACATATTATCAAATAAACAATTATTAGCAAAATCTAAGAATTAAATTTCTATACATGCATTATTAAAAAATAATAATAATTAAAATAAAATTGCAAAAGTTAAAATTTGTCACCTATCCGATTATTTTTGTTTGGCTAACCTTTGCTTTTCTTTCGTTTGGCTAACCTTTGTTTTTCTTTAAATAAATGGCAATATAAAGTACTTTTAGTACAACTATTAAGAGTACTTTGACCACTACAAAGGATTAGAAAATAAACAAAAATTAGTAAAGTCTCATAGTTTAACATCTAAATTGAGCACTATAAAAAAATCATGCTATGTAACAGAATAAATACCAAATTATCCAAATCATGCTATGTAATAGAATAATATTATATTTTTATATGCTATATTTAATTCTTTAGAACGCAATAGGATAACATTTAACATTCAAAGAGAATAAAAAAATAAATAAAAAAACAACAACAACAATTTAAAAAACTAAACTAAATCACAATTTAAAAAACTAAACTAAATCGCATTAACCCAAAATAGAGTTTTAAAGAATATAAAAAATTATCAACCTAAAGTAGAGATGCAAGAAAAAAAAAAATCCACCAAAAAATGTAGAGAGAGAGGAGAGAGGGAGAGAGAGAACTTTTTTTTTTTTTTTTTTTTTTGTGAGGGAAAACTATTCATAGAATAGAAGAGATAGTGACAAATTTATAGTAAGAATGTGTGAATAAGAAAAGACAAAAATAAAGGAAGATGAAGGAAAGAGGAAGAATGATATTAATGGAGAGGGTAGTGGCGAAATGAAAAGGTAAAGGAGGGAGAAAGATTGAAGAAGTAGTGGGGAGATGAAATGGTAAGGGAAAGAGAAAGGTTGGAGAAGTGTAAATAAGTAGTGGAAGTAAATAAATAAGTAGTGGACTACATTTATAGGGTTGAAAATTGTAAAAATCATTTTTAAATTGTAGGAAAATTATATTTTAAAAAAGAAAAAAAGAATGACGTGACAGCTGATGTGGTGCAACGTGAGAGTAGCAGCATTAAACGCTACACTTCAGCTTTTAGTAATATATAGATATAGACTAGTATTATGCCCGTGCTATGCATAGCTTAATACAAAAATCATATGTAAATTAAATGCCTTGATAAAAAATCATATATAAAAAAAATATATATATATATATTGATGTTAAATATAGATTATAAAAAATAAAAATATATATTTTAATTAGAATTGAATGTAAAAAATGGGGTTTATTTATGAAATACTCTACTAATTAAGCTTGAAACTCTAAATTAACTATCCTAATACATAATATATGTAGTGTGTTTGAATAAAATATATTGTACATCATTAGGTAACCACCACAACATGTGTGTATTTGTCTCTCTCTATATATATATGAGAATTATTTATCAAAAGAGAATACCTCATGATTTAGAAAGTAGGCCAACATATGAATCTACCTTTCTTAAAAGAGTTTAAAAATTTGTCCTTCCAAATTCATAAAATGCAAGTTCTAGGCTTCTAGCTCATAATAAGAGTAAGACAACACATAGTATAGAAAGCAAAAGGTCCTATAAACAATATAAGATGCAATATATATGCATACACGTACCAAAGACATACGCTCGTAGAAAATAACATTTATAGATTTACCTAAAGGCTCTATTTATTATTATCATCAAATTTATTGCTCCTTACTTATGAATTAGAATGCAACTTTGTGAAAAAAAAATGGAAAAGAAAAGAAAAGAAATACATACCTATGTAACTAGAGGAAGAGACGTTTCCTTGGGGATTCAGGGATTCACAATTTAGTGTGAGTTTTATTCCACTAAAAATAAGATATAGTATTATAGAAGAAGATGATATATTATAGAAGGAGAAGATAAGAATAAAGAAAAACCTATTAAATATAAAATACTATTTATGTAATTACATTTTTTTTCTTGATAAAATTATATTTGTGGTAGTAGTGTTACTTCACTATCTCTAAAAAATTTCATATCCACAATTAACCTTTTGTATTTATCTAAAAAATTAATTAAACAATAGAGAAAAAGTTGATAGGAACAACTTTTTTTTTTTTGAGAAAGTTGATAAGAACAATCAGGTTATGTTGTTTCTATCTAAAAAAATGAGTACAATTTTTTAGTTGATAGAGTTTAACTAAACTCAAATTTATGCCTTCCCTCTCATATTGTACGTTTAATTTTTTTTTTTAAATTAATGTAGTTTTTTTTAGGGGTTTTTTTTTAAGTGTAGTTTAGGTCCTTTATGATAGTTACAAAACTATCTTATAAAAAATAAACTATATATATATATATATATGTACACGTGAAAAGAGGAAAAACAAAATTAGGTTGTGATGTTTCTATCTAAAAAAATTACTGAAATTTTTTAGTTGATAGAATTTAATTTAAACTCAAACTTATGCCTTCCCTCTTATATTTATGTTTATCTTTTCTTTTTCTTTTTTTTTTAATGTAGTTTTTTTTAGGGGTTTCTTTTAATGTAGTTTAGGTCCTTTAGGATAGTTACAAAACTATCTCATAAAAAATGAACTATATATATACACGTGAAAAGAGGGGAAAAAAAATTGATATCTAGAATTTGGATTGTAATCAAATTAAGATTTTTATCAACTTAGAAAATATGAGAAAAGAAAAATTATATGTATATATATATATATATATTATTTTTTTAAATCTAAAAATCTAAAAAAAATTTCTGTAATTTGGTGAAGCCACTTGGCGCAACTATGGCTTTTAAGTCTAGCTTTTATTATATAGTATACTAGTCTCTAACCCATGCTATGTACTGGAACCTACTTATTTGTGAGATAGATTAAAATTTAAGAAATTACACCATTATATGATTTACTCTTGTATGACTTCAATTTGTGTTACAATTTGATGAAGAAGTCATTGCTTGAACATGCAATGGCTTACAAAAAATTTGTTAGACAATTTCAGATGCTACAAAAAATAACTCAAAAATTCAGATATTAAACTTTTGAAAGACCAAAAAATATTAAAAAATCAGATGATTCATTCATTGTTTAGAAATTATTGAAAAAAAAACAAAATATATATGACTAAACAATAGAAAAATAAAAGAGAAATGGGTTACATTCAAAAAAATAATTTTAATTATTGCAAACTTTTTAATCTTGTTAAAAATAGCTAGAGAGAGTTTGGTGATTCATATACAAAAATTAATTAATTAATTAAACAACACATGTTACACTCACCCACTTAAAAACAGACACACACTTTCCCTTTACAACAATTTTAAATAAAAAAAAAAATTCGAATTCAGACTCTGCTAATTAACGAAATTAATCATACATAACAAAATTCTCCTCCAAGCTACAAGACACAATCACACAAAGTTCTTGACATACAATCCCACCCCTATATGTTTTAGTTGTATGTGTACAAAGTTTGAAAAATGATAAAGAAATTATAAATTTTAGAATGAATGTTATTGATAGATATCAACAATACTAAATAAATTTCAAAATTATTATCATTATTTTAATGATCGGATAGCATGTCCTCTATCAAAGAGAGATAATTGGGTTTTTAGAGCGCGCACACACACAAAAAATAAATAAATAATTAAATAAAATGTTGTTTGATATACTCAGTGGAACTCTTATTAATGATGTGACATGAGTCACATGAAATCTATACATCTTTTTGTTTTTTTGAGAAAAAACATTTTGTGCATCTTAATTTCATGCCAACCTTTGTGTATTTGGCGTACGTGAAACGTAGACAGGAGTTGTTTGAGAATTGAGATACATAGGAATTCTTGTTATGCATGACGTGCAAAACGTTGCATGTAACAACTAGCAACTCATGTTGCAAAATTTAAAAATACATGAAAAACCATAAAATAATTTTTTTTAATAAAGTAAATAAGAAGAAAATAACGTAAGAAGAGCTTATACCTTTACTTAATCTTAAAAAAAAACTATTAGGGTTTGCTTTGTTTTTATAATGTTCATGATTAATCTCGCAAATTTAGAAATAAATTATTAACGTTTGAGTTTGAGTTTAAGTTAGACTTGTTAGAGAAATAAAGTTTCACTCATTGTTAAGTTTGGATTAAACAAAAATAATTTTGCTTAAAAAAATGATAATTATGATTTTGAGTTGAAATTGGACTTGTTAGAGAGATAGGGTTTCACTCTTTATTAAGTTTAGACTAAACAAAAATAATTTTATTTAAAAATTGTGCTAACGTGAAAAATTGTGAGAGTTTTAGAACTTTTGTTTTTATAAGAGAGATAGAGTTTCACTTCTTGTTAAGTTTTGATTAAACAAAAATAATTTTGTTTAAAAAAAAAATGATAATAATGAGTTTAAGTTTAAATTGAACTTGTTAGAGAGGTAGAGTTTCACTTATTGTTAAATTTAGACTAAACAAAAATAATTTTATTTAAATATTATGTTGACGTGAAAAATTATGAGATTTTGAGGTTTCGATTATATATATATATATTAATGATTGGATTTTTTCTTAGATTTACCAATTAATATATATAGATATATATATGAGGACCCTTGTTTATAGGCAACTATGGGATGCTTAATTTGGAGTTCCTCCAAATATTTAATGATTTTAATTATAAAATTTTAATTTAATGTTGCATTTAATTAGAATTTTCCATTTAGGCCTTTCATTCATTTTATACTGCCACCTGCCGTCACGAGGCTTCAATCAGCTTGCAACAAATGTTATTTTTTTGTGACTCAAAGGGCTTGAGAGGTGGGTTAATTTTTCATTAACTTGGAACCTGGAGATTGTGATCAACTTCAGAAAACATCACCACTTTGATATTTTCCCTAATAAAACATATTAATCATTGATAAATTATAAGGCTGCCGATGCATCCTGAAATTTTTTAAGTTTACAGGTGGAAAGTATATTTAGAATAGGAAATTATGTTGAATGAAGAATAAAGAAAGAGGATCCAAAAAAAAAAAAAAAAAAAAAAGAAAAAAGAAAAAAGAAGAAGATAAAGAAAGAGAATAATGTTCAAAAGCATCTTTATGTACAAGGTCACTTACCCTTAGCCTCAGCTTTATGTTTTTGCTTTTGCTTTTCTCTAAGCTAGCATACTCTGCTTTAGCCTTTAGCCCCCTTTGAATTTTTTTTTTTATCCGTTTCTCTTGCTTTACTTCCCGTTACCGTTCCTGCAAAAAGAAGAAAGTTGTCCGCATAGCAAAAGCAATTTGGTGAAAACAAAATTACGAGAACACATTGCTCCTACTTGTCTTCAATGTTGTAAAATCAAAAGTAGGAAGATAGGGCGGGTGGGCGGCAATTGAGAGTGGTCATTTCTGCCCTTTGATAATTAAACAAAGCTACGAAAGTCGAAAGAATCCAATAAAGTGCTTTATGTATTACATGTCTGAGATTTTTACCCGAAAGACTATCTTTGTCCTCTCAAGTGGGGTATCCAAAATCTTTTAGAAGCATGGAATTTTGACAACAATCCCACTTGCTTTTCCAGCACTATCATTAATCTGCGTTTAAACAAAGCAAAAGCTTTCTCCATCATTTTCCTTCCAGCACACCTTGTAGTGCGTACAGTAATGACTATCAATCAGCACCTATATCATTAATTCATTATGTTCTGTTGTCCTCTATAAAAATTAGGATTCCTTTTAGTTTATTAAATCCACATATAAAGGGTTTGACAAAAATTGCTCATAAAAGGTATTATGGAGATGGTAGTGAAGTTGCAGAAGCCACATTCTTAAAGTTAAAGCCAAGAAATGGAAAGAACCATCTAGCCCGGTTGTAATAGTTTACTCTGAAAACTACAGAACCAAAACTCAATCTGTACCTGCTTCCCTTTGGGCAGCTTCTTATTTATATTCCAGGATTTGAAGTGTCTTGATATCACTGTTGATCATAACTATGGTGAGGAAAGATATTTCACTATCTTTCCCATAAGATATGAAGAACTCATGGCAACAGAGGCGATGAAGACGGTTCCAGCTAGTAACAAACTTTTTATAGCATGTTAAAGGTAAGAGAAACTTTAGACTAGAGAGTCTGGACAAATATCTCTACTCTATTTTCTGCAATGTATCTTCCAATAGCTACTACTGATATTATGTTCATGTTTCAACTTCAGGCATCAAAGCTACAAGAGCAGTGATTGATACCTCAACTACCATAATTCTTCTTGCTGGAATTTTTAATGCTCTTGCAGTAGCTAATCAGCTGGTGCTACAACCAATTATATCTACAAAGAGTAGATTTTGCAGCAAAAAGGAAATTTTAGCACAAATATTGCCAGAAGAAAGGAACTCAACCTTCACCAATGAGTACACCAGCTGCTCCTAAGCAGCAAGAGGACTACAAACTGAAGGACATGAAACCCCAGCTGGGGGAACGATGGCCACATGGAGGACTACGTGGTGGGGGTGGGTGGATTAGCAGTGAAAGAGCTACGAGCACTTATGATCTAGTCGAACAGATGTTTTATCTATATGTTCGAGTTGAGAAAGCCAAAGATCTTCCCACCAATTCTGTAACCGGAAGCTGTGACCCATATGTAGAAGTGAAGCTCGGCAATTATAAGGGAAAAACTCGGCACTTCGAGAAGAGAGCAAACCCTGAATGGAAGCAGGTCTTTGCCTTCTCAAAAGAGAGGATTCAATCTTCACTTCTTGAAGTTTATGTCAGAGACAAAGAGGTGGTGACAAGAGATGACTATATAGGGAAGGTGGTCTTCGACATGCATGAAGTGCCAACAAGGGTTCCACCAGACAGTCCTTTAGCACCTCAGTGGTATAGATTAGAGGACCGGCAGGGGAATAGCAAGGTGAGAGGAGAGATTATGCTTGCTGTTTGGATGGGAACACAAGCCGATGAAGCTTTCCCGGAGTCCTGGCACTCAGATGCTGCTTCAGTTCAGGGAGAAGGGGTTTTCAACATCCGTTCCAAGGTTTATGTTTCACCAAAACTGTGGTATCTCAGGGTTAATGTGATTGAAGCTCAGGATGTAGAGCCACTTGACAGAGGCCAACCACCACAAGCTTTTGTGAAGGCTCACGTTGGAAAGCAGGTGCTGAAAACAAAGATGTGCCCAACTCGGACTACTAATCCACTCTGGAATGAAGATCTAATCTTTGTAACAGCTGAACCTTTTGAAGAGCATCTGACTCTTACAGTTGAGAATAAAGTAACCTCTGCAAAAGACGAAGTTATGGGAAGGATAGTCTTGCCACTTACCATTTTTGAGAGGCGCTTGGATCACAGGCCAGTCCACTCTCGCTGGTTCAACCTTGAAAAATTTGGGTTTGGCGTCTTGGAGGGAGACAAAAGGCATGAGCAGAAGTTCTCAAGCAGGGTTCATCTCCGAGTCTGTCTTGAGGGTGCTTACCATGTACTAGATGAATCAACAATGTACATAAGTGATGTACGGCCAACTGTTAGGCAGCTATGGAAGAATCCAGTCGGCATCCTTGAAGTGGGTATTTTGAGTGCTCAAGGGATTCTTCAAATGAAGACCAAGGACGGTAGGGGAACCACAGATGCTTATTGTGTGGCCAAATATGGGCAGAAGTGGGTCAGAACCAGAACAATAATGGACAGCTTCAATCCGAAATGGAATGAGCAATATACTTGGGAGGTCTATGATCCTTGCACCGTGATCACCTTGGGAGTTTTTGACAACTGCCATCTGGGTGGAAATGAGAAAACAGCTACTGGTGGAGGATCTCAAAAAGACTCTAGAATTGGGAAGGTAAGAATCCGGCTATCTACACTGGAAATGGATCGAATTTATACAAATTCTTACCCTCTTCTAGTTCTACACCCATCTGGATTGAAAAAGATGGGTGAACTCCAATTAGCAGTTCGATTCACCTGTCTCTCTTTGGCAAACATAATTTATCTTTACGGACACCCATTACTGCCAAAAATGCATTATCTACAACCCTTCACTGTAAACCAATTAGAAAGCTTGAGATTTGAAGCTATGAATATTGTAGCATCAAGGCTAGGCCGAGCCGAGCCACCACTAAGGAAGGAGGTTGTTGAGTACATGCTGGATGTGGATTCCCACATGTGGAGCATGAGAAGAAGCAAAGCTAATTTCTATAGAATTGTATCATTGTTTGCGGGAGCAATCTCTATGAGCAGGTGGCTCCGTGAGGTGTGTCATTGGAAGAACCCAGTTACTTCAGTCCTAGTTCATGTCCTGTTCTTTATATTGATCTGCTACCCGGAATTGATCCTTCCAACTATATTCCTATACATGTTTCTTATTGGGATATGGAATTACCGGTTCCGGCCAAGGCATCCTCCTCACATGGATACTAAACTTTCATGGGCAGAAGCAGCTCATGCAGATGAACTAGATGAAGAGTTCGATACATTTCCTACCAGTAAACTTCAAGATGTAGTGCGTATGAGGTATGATAAGCTTAGAAGTGTAGCAGGAAGAATTCAGACAGTGGTGGGAGACATTGCAACACAGGGAGAGAGATTTCAGGCTCTGCTTAGCTGGAGAGACACAAGAGCAACGAGCCTCTTCATCATCTTCTGCCTTATGGCAGCTGTGATTCTCTATGTGACACCCTTTAGGATAATTGCTTTGGTTGCAGGATTATTTTGGTTACGACACCCCAGATTCCGAAGCAAGCTACCCACAGTACCAACCAATTTCTTCAGAAGACTCCCATCTCGCGCTGATAGCATGCTCTGAGCTAGAAGCAGATAACACCGGCAACTTGCCATTCTAATCAAAAGTGTTGTTCTAATGCAAAGCAAATTTCCATTTCTTTTCAATTCTTTTGTTCCATTGAATGGACATTGCTAGTATTTTCCTTTTGAATTCCTATGTTGTTTGGAACTTGTATGTCTAGAAAATAAAGTGATTCTAACAATTTGGTTCACCAAATTTTGCTTGAGGATCTTCAGTAATAATATTAATCCAAAAGGGTCCCAAAATTCAAGTCACAAGAGTACCCATTATTGGCACAAGGCATATAATCTTAGAACCCGGTAGCTCTTAACTTGACAAAAGCTGACCTCAGAAGTGCACAATGACACTATGGAATTCAAGTTGATAGATACATCACGAAATTGAAATTTGAAACGTGAGTTCACAAATGGAATAAGTGATTTTTTTTTTTTTTTTTTAAGAAAAAAAGGGACTAGCAAAACTGCCGCTAATGGCTAATCGTAGTAACCCGAGGCGAGGCAAACCAAACGTGTCCCCAAAGACAGGAAACCAAAAATTTCCCAAAGATGCTCCGATTGTTCCAGTGTTCTTTTTCCTTTTTTGTCTTTTGATAAAAATTGTTCCAGTGTTTTGGTTGTTCTTAAAAATGTTTTTTCCCCCCAAGCATTTTCCTTGTATAAAAAATAACAAATTTTATTATATTTTTATATAGAGATTAAAGAAAAACCTCAATTCACCACTTCAAAATATTAATACAAAATAATTAAAATCAACCGAAAAAATAAGTAAAATTAAAATAAAATTATACTAATAAGTATAATGAAAATAAGAGTGCAACACACACACAAAATATATATATATATATATAACTTTTTATAAAAAAAACTAAAATAATTATAAAAATTATCAATTAAACTTACACAGTTACATTATCACATCTATAATTACAAGCCCAGAAACCTCCAAAAGGTCACTTGAAACTTGTTTTAGTATGAGTATTTCAAGCATACTATAGATTTTTAAGGTATTTTGATTATTTTAGACATTTCAAAGTTATTTGATCCATTTTTAAATGTATGAATTTTTTAATCATTTTCGAAGTTTTCATGGTGTTTAAATCATTTCAGAGGCTTTGAGGGTGTTTTAATCATTTTGGATATTTTAAGGATATTTATACCATTTTAGAGATTTATATGGCATTTTATTCATTTTGATGATTTAATTTACAAGTATTTTGAAAGCCTTGAGGACATTTTGATCATTTTGGAAATTTTAGGAGTATTTCCATTATTTTAGAAGTTTCTAAGATATTTGGCCATTTAAAAGGCTACCAATGGGGGTGTTTGGTGAATGTTTTCATACAACAATTTTCAGTTTTTAAATAATATTTTACGCATTTTCACACACTTTTTTAGTCACACGTATTTTCACAAAAATTTTTAAACAAAAATTTTCAGTTTTTAAACACATGTACCAAACGGGTCATTTCAAAAATATTTTTTAAATGTTTAATAACATTTTGAAAATTTTAGGGGTATTTTAGTTATGGCTAAAACATCATTTTGGTCTCTATATTTTGGACTTACAATCAATTTGGTCCTTACATTTTAGTAGTAGTCAATTTGGTCTATATTATTTTTAAGTTGCAATCAATTTAGTCTCTATATGTTAACTTGCTTACGGAAGCTAATAAAATAGTATATAATTATATATTTAAATATTTAAAAAGCTACCTAAGCATTTTAATTTAAAAAAATTCCATTTCAGGGAAAAAAAAAATTAACTGAAAAATGGAAAGTACAAAAATAAAGAAAATGATTTTTTTAATCTTTAATTTCTTTTCTTTTCTTTTTCATCCTTGGACTCTCTTAGCTTAGATACAAAACACAATATTTTTAGCAAAACAATAATACAACAATCTGAAACCAAACATGGTAGTAGCACTTACTTTTATTTTCATCTTCGCCTCCCTCTCTCTCATTCTCTCTAACACACAGAAGCAAAAATCCAAATCTATTTTTCCGATAACCGTGGCTGAGCATTGTGGAGTAAAAGGGGGCATCGATGGCTTCATGCGAGGATTCGACATCAGATGCCCAAGGGGAACCGTGGACGCGGAGTACGCCACCGTGGACGACGCGAGGAGGAGAAGTGGGTCTCATCCATTCCGATAACTCACCGGAACATATCTACCTCCACTCACTTCGTGATGGGTGATTGGGATTCGATATCGGCGAACAAATCTAGGCCTTGTGGTTTTGAATGCACTGTTTGATTATAAATGGCAAAACCAATTTCTGGTAGTTGAGGGGTTTCGGTCTTGGGTGGTTGAGTTTTTCAACCTTCAATGGTTTGGATATTGATGTTGGCTATAAATGGTTAAATCTAAGGGTGTTGATAGTTGGGAAGTTGTGTGAAGTTGCTAGGAAAATAGATAAAAAGAGAAGAAAATGAAAGAAAATTAAGTCTGGGTGATTATTATTTAGTTTTAGATTGTTGTGTTGCTGGGAATAGTGTTCGGAAGCTGAGAAAAGTTTTTTAGAATACAGAAGAAAATAAAAGAAATTGAGGACTGTTATAAAAAATAATTTTTTTTTCCTTTCAATTTCAATTAATCTTTTCGTTTTTTTTTTTTTGGGACATGGATTTAAAAAAAATTAAATGCTTAGGTGGCTTTTTAAATATTTAAATATTTAACTTTATATTATTATATTATCTACATGTGTGCCAACAAGACAAACCATTTATCACATAAGCATTTTCTATTAGTAAGTTAATGGTAGGAACTAAATTAACTGCAAATTAAAATTAATAGAGGTCAAATTGACTAAAATGTAAGAACTAAATTAATCGTGACCCCCAAAATGTAAGGACTAAAATGATATTTTCGCCATTGTTATGGATTCTGTTCTGTTCCGACTAGAATGGCGGGAATATATCGTATTAGTGTGTAAAATGAAATGGTAATACTTTCCATTCCACCTCGGATTAAATTTCGCCCAATTTCGGCCCGTTTCAAGTGTTCTGGTCAATTCCGGCCAATTTCAACCGAAATTCATTTTCCGGCCGGTATGAATTTCTGAACTTGATCGACATCTTTTTCGCTAAATCACCAAAAACCCTTCTCATTCTCTCATCAGTATCGCATTTTTGCACTTGTAGCTCCTTGTCTCTCTATCATCTCTCACTATCTAACCCTCTCACCTATGATAGAGAAGTTGAAAATAAAATTGAAGAGCAGGATGAAGCAAAAATGGTGTGACTTGTGAAACAAAAAGGGAGAAGAAGAAGAGGAGAAGAGGAGAAAATAGCTTAGAATGTGAAATGATGAAGAAAAACTAGCAATAATGAAAGAAGTAGCATTTGAGCAGGTTATAGTGTTGTCACTAGTCACATGAGTGGGTTGGGACTTGGGAAAAACTGAAAAAGTAGTCAATAGGAAGCTTCTTGGAAGCTTATTTGTGTAAAATTACCCAAAATGTGAGTTTTATTTCCAAAAAGAAACCATAGATAAATGTTTAAAAAAAAAATAATAATCCCACTTTTTTTTAATAGAAAACTATATTAAATTCATTATTTTATATAATAGTAATAATAATATATAAATATATATATTTTAGTAGTAATTCCGAAACAGTTTCCGAAATTATACCCAAAATTGACTGGTACCAAAATATTTCATTTCAATGAACAAACCGAAACGGGTTCCGAAACGGCATTTATAACATTGGTTTTCGCCTTTAGTTAACTTGGAGATATTAGAGATAATTCTATTATTTTGAAAGCTTTTGCTGTCATGAAGCTAAAACTAAGGTTAATAGTGTGTTTTCCTAATCAGTGGGGAATGATTTTCAGTTTGACCAAGTATTTCAATCATACCTAAAACCCAAAAATGAAAGAAAACAAATAAGACCTAAGAGTGTAATAGGTCCACGAGATCCATGTATCCGCAAGTTAAGATAGAGAGTAGGAGGAAAAGGGAGAGAACCCCAAATATCATTTCCTTATTTAGCATTCAGAACTATAAACCAGAAAGGTGATCTGCTGCTTTAGTAGACAACCAAAATGGCAAAAAGAATTTCTCGCATAAAGCAAATCTTCTCAATACAAAATTTTGGTTCTGCAAGTAAAATTTGAAATAATGGCAACTAATAATCTAGTCAAACAAACTTCAGAGTCAAAAATTGTCACAGTAAGAACTGAGATATTTTGTCTAAAACACTAGCTCATGAGGCTTCATGCCTGACTTGAGAGAAAATCTTGCAGCCAAATAGCTCTTCAGATCTGGAACACCCTCAATGGACTTGATCAATGAGTCATCAACAAGCTTCTGATCATCTTTCTTCTGTTGCGGGATTGCCTTCTTTTCCTACAGATTTTCAAGGTAAAACTAATTAACAAAGATAAATATTCAAGCAGACATTGTTTTGAGCTTGGTATTCCAAATTCTTAAAACTACCTCATGAAGGAAAAACAGACAAAAAATGGAGCAGATGAATCAGGTCACCACGAGAAGGTTATTTTAATATAGAAAAAGGACGCTATTTACGCATCTTGTGGCAAAGGAATCCAAGGTTACACCAGTGTCTCGGACATTCTGAGGAAGGCATACTGAAGATGATTAGATGGGAAGTTAGAACTAGGATTGAGGCAGGTGAACACTTCAGAAATTCTGTCCTAAGTAGGACTGTTTTCTGCTCGTGGGGCATTTCCTCCTCTGTTCTCAATAGCTTGGCAATCTGCTCTTGTCTGGGTTGTGACAGTTCAATTTTTTTTTTTTTTTTTTTTTTTTGGGAGGAGAGGGGGGGTGGGGGGGTGTGATAAGGGATGTTAGTGTAGCTTGTTATTGTGCTGGTTGTTAACTGATGTTAGTGTTTGTGCTGGTGGTGTTGGGTTGTATCTGTTTCTTTGATCTATGCTGAACTTTTCTTCATGGTGATAATTTTACTAATTCATAAAATTTATTAAATAAAATAAAATAAAAAATAAAAAAGAAGATATAGAAAAAGAATAATTTTAAATGAGGTTAAAACTTACAGATGGCAAAATAGAAGATAAAAAGTATTAGCAAAACAACTATCGTCTATAGATAAACTGCACTTATATACATAACTACATATCATCCCTATGTGTGTGCATTTGTGCGCGCACGCATGCACACCGTCTGTGCATGATAATCTCAGGTTTCCAGCAATGCTCAATATCATTTCCATGCTGGATGGATTATGTTGAATCATTAACAAGCAGATGACAGCTTTTAATTGAAAAATATCTGTAAAACTTAACTTTGATAAATAAAATATACAACAAAAACAGGCTGATGAACAAACCTCTTTCTCTGCCTCAAAGAACTCCCCCTCTCCTTTCTTTTTCTTCTTCTCTGCTTCCTTTGCAAAGTAACAGTCACCAAACTTTTCTAAATTGACCCCAGAAATTTCAACCTTGGTGGAAGTTGCAATCACATAAGATTGGTTCACACGTCTTAAAGGAACACCATTGATCTTGAATGGCCCTGTTACAGAATAAATTCAGCAATTAAGCAAGATTCATACAAAATCAGATTTCTTCTAAATTTCCATTTTTCCCTGGAGGTAATGGAGTAGTGCTAGTAATACTAAACACGCATAGGAAATAACAGAAAATTAGTGAAGGTACATAATCCTTGGAAAATATACCACACACTTAAGCATCTTATGCAACAATGACTAATCAATTCCTAAAGGAACAACGCCATAGAGTGATGCAGGAGCATCTAAGCCAAAAGCAAAGAACGCCAAGGAATTTATTTTGTATAACACATAATTATTAGCACAAGACTAGTCTTTTATTTCTCTATGTCATGTTTAATATATTACTATGTCTTTACTTTAAGAAATTTCAGATTTGAATACTTCTTGAACTCTTTGAGCCTAGGAATACATATTTGATTGTTCTAACTCCAATCTCATTATCTTTTTCTTTGCTTTAATCTTGTGTTGTTGCTAGAATCTCTTCTTAACCCATTCTTCTACACTATAGCTAAGTTCTCCTCACCTCATCATAGAAGCAATTTGTGGTATTCCTTTTATAGTGTACAATGTACCAAACATCAACATGCCATGACAATATCTATAACGCACCAAATCATGCTTTCTAGCACTATCACCGTATATGATTCAACAATGAGAGCAATCAAGAATAAACATAATCTTTGCCAACAACAAAAACTAACCCAAGATCATAACACCAAACACAACTCCACTTAACAAATGCATGACAGATATAAACTATACAATGAAGTAATAAAAATGGATTTACCAGTAACTAGAAGTAACCCAGATGAGAGTTGTTTGAGAAAAACAACTCTCTTCCCCATGAACCTCCCAGCCAACAAAATCAACACCGTCCCCGGAGTAATAGTCGCTCTCAGCTTCGTGGGTTTAGGCTTCCTCTTATTTATTAGAGGCTTCTTCACGTCATCAGCTGGGTAGAACTTTGGAGGCTTCTGAAGCTCCGCCATTGGTGAAGCTGGCTCGGCATCGTGGCGGGGGAAAACGCCGCCGTTTTTGGCCTTGATAGCCCAGAGACCACGCTTGTGATACATCTTTGACCTTGAGTACTTGCCCACGCCTCGAACAAGATCTGGGTTCCTGCTCTTTCTCGCGCTTCTCACTGTACTCGGCGCCATTCTATTCTTCTAGCGCTCTCTCGCTCGAGCCAGAGTCAGAGAGACAAAAATGAAAGGCGCAGTTTGTGTCTGTGAGTGTGTGAGATCAATTGGAGATAAACCCTACGAGGGGTTTGGGCCGGTTTCATCCAAATATTCTTGGACTTAATTCCTGACTACGGCCCAAAACGAAAAAGGAACTTTTGAGTTTTAAACCTATGGGTGTAAACCTTAACAGCATTGGCACCCGGACTTCTAAATGCCATGTATAAGCATATTTTAACATTAAGGCATTAAAAGTGAGCTACATCCGGACTTGTAAAATTGTAAAAAAAAATTAAAATTGTATTGCAGTACCATCTTAAATGTAAGATGAATAATATATTGTTTTTTATTCAGCACTCTCTCTTCACTCTCTTTTAGCACTCTCACTTTAGCTCTCTCTTTGTGTGACTCTGTACGAATTCCCTCTCTCATTCAAGACTTGCCACCAGAGCTGCTTGGGCAGTTTTGCATGGAGTTCATTGTGGGGCATGTGGGTCGTGGTGAGTCCTACATGGAGAACGGTGTGGCAAGGTGGGTTTTGATTTTGGGTGGGTTCAGATGGGGTTTTGATCGGCGTGGGTTTTGTGGAGATTAGAGTTTTAATAAGCGTGGGTTCTGTGGAGATCAGAGTTTTGATCGATGTATATGGAGATCGGGTTTTGATTGTGAGGGTTATGTTCCGATGGGGTTTTGATCAAGTGGGTTCCAATGTTCTGTGGGGATCGAGTTTTTATCGGCATGGGCTCCATTCTGATGGGGTTTTGATCGCGTGGGTTCTGTGGAGATCGGATTTTGATCGCGTGGGCGTTGAAATAATGGGCTTATTGGTTTTCTGATTTAATGGGTTTGTTGGTTTACGATTTAATGGATTTTTTTTCCGATGGGTGTATGGCATGGTGGTGGTGATTGGTGGCTTGTTGGTGTTTAGCGGCAGTGGCAAGTCCAATCACTTTAAAGATCATCATGGATTGTTGATGGTGGGTTTTTCTTCAAATTTTTGTTTTGCGATTGTTGTTGTGATTTGCTGGGGTGGCTGGTGGTGTAGCAGTGATTTGGGTCCGTGTTGTGGGTGATTGTTGCTGGGTAGAAGACTGGGTAAGTGATTGTTGCTGGGCAAAGGAGGTGGTTGTGGTACTAATCTAGGTTTGTTCATGGTGGAGAGAGAGAGAGAGAGGGAAGAAGGAAGAAAGACAAAAATTAGATAGAGGAGATTATTTTTTTGGATAATATATTTAATTGTGTAGATATATTATTTAAATGTATTGTATAGGAAAATAAAAATTGGGATATTGGATGTGTTGAAAAATGGTATGGTATAAATGATAAAGTGGGTTTTGAGATGGTAAAATAGAATTTTTTGTAAATTCCGAATGTAAATGCTCTAATGGGGGTGCGCTTGTCAAGGCCAAAAAGAGTCGATCTTCTTAGCTTTTGGAGCTTACTTTGATGGCCTTGTAAATTTTTTTTTTTTTTCCTTTTATAAGGAATTTGTTGGGATTGAGATTAGATAGGTATTGTACTATTGTTAATGGCTAAGACTGAAAGTTGAAAGAAAATAAAAGAAATTAAATTTTCTATTTTGGTCTTTGGCAAATTTTCATTTTCTTTCATCTTTGGTGTTTGTTTATGATGTGGCACTTTTATTAATCAAAATAATGAGTTGTCAGTTCCTCAAAATATATATATATATGATTTGTCAATTTTGAATATTATTATATAAGCCAAATAAGCTTTATATGTGCCAGCTGTGTACATTGTTTGTCACATAAGCATTTTGCGTTAGTGAGTTAATGGTAGGTACTAATTTGACCTCAAATTAAAAATAATAGAGACCAAATTAACTGCTGTCAAAATATACGAACCAAATTGATTATGACCCCAAATATGCATGGGATCACAAGAAACTGCTAATGATTTTTTGCTTGGATCATAGCCCAGGATAGCAAAAAACTCTTCTATTGTGGGACAGAGTTCAGCAGTTTTAAATCGGAACACGTGATATTCAGGACCCTAGAATTTCACAACAGCATAAAGGAAATCCCACTTAATCTTGACATTCATTAATTCCCTTTAGTTTGTAGGCTGTAAAATTGGTCTTGGTACTAAAATCAAGCGACGAACCCATCTATTGATATCATGAACTGTTGAATGAGAAAATTTTTGGTTGCTAGCCATGGATGGCTTTTGCTTGTGATTATTGTGTTTTGCTAACCTTGATGTAGAGATTTTTTGCAAGAGAGATCATCAATATAAGCTACATTGGTTCCTAATCAGGTTTTAGATAGGTTTTAGCGAGTTTGTAGTTGAATAGGAGATTGTTTCATGATCATAAACGAAGAAAATATTTTCAAAAAACACAAAAATGCGAAACACGCGTTGGAAAAGCGTGAGGAGTCGACCCACGATGGCGTAAGTGTCATGGTGTGGCCAAGTGCCATTCGGCACTCTAAAAGTGCCAAAAAGCACTCCTTAAATGCCAAGAGGCACACGACCCTGCCATCACTCATTCATGCAATTTTGCGCTCTCGGACATTTTTTTTTAGGATCATCTAACACTCAAAAAGATTTTTTTGATTAAACTAGGGCATTCAAACATGCCTAACTTATTTGTTTTCAAAAATCATCACTTGCATCATTATTTTCGAAAATTGACCAAATCAAGATTTTTCCAAACTCATGAACACATGTCTCAAACTAGGGGCATTCTTTTATATATTATTATAAAATATGTATTACAGTTTAATATTAAGAATAATTCATACCAAAGAAGAGACAATAAATGGGTTGGCCTAGTTTAATCGGAACCTAAGGGGTTGTCCTAGATTGGGCTAAAATACTCAAATCCAGGTACAGCGTATTTGGAGTTTGGAGGGGAGATGAGATGAGAGGGGGCGACGAGGGGAAAGGATAATGGTTACCACATCCTTTTGTTTGATGTTCCAAAAATTAAGACTAAGGTAGAGGTGAATAGACATCTTTCTCATTTGTTTAAATCTTTTAAAAATTTATAATTATATTCCTATTTTTTTTAAAATGAAATAGATATAAATTAACATAATAAGAGCAAATGGATAATTAATTTTTTTTAATATAAATGGAATTCTTCCCCTCCAAATTTCCCACAATTTGAGGAATATTAATATTAGAGGTTTGGAGGAGACACCCATCCAAATCTCCTTAATCCCCTTGCTTTTTTCTTAAAAGAAAAACATTCAAACTAAGTTTAATTAAACACCCTTCATCCCATCCCTTCTACTCCCCTCTTTCTTTTTTGAGGAAATGAAAAATATCACACTAATTGAAAATTATACTAATCTTTTATTTAATTTAAAGAAATAGATATAAATTGTCACCATTAAGAATATATATATATATATATTACAATATAATTTGAAACTTTTGTCTCTAAATTCTTCTAATTTGCAAGAATTAAAAATGAGGGCTTGGAGAGTATCTTATATACCCTTTAAACTCTGTCAATCTCTTTCCTTCCTTTAAAAATCATGGTAATTAAAAACCTGATTCACTTCTCTCAGTTTTCCTCTTCTCCATTCTAACCAAATACACTGTTAAAGTAATTACGTACCAAAATAATTCTATGAGTAGATATTTTAGATTCCATATAGCACCGGCATCTCATGAGAGTGAGACATGTGAGTACGCTTCATTCTGTTGGGGCTAGGTATCCCAACCCAAACAGGAACATATTCTTGTTCCTCATGATTCACCTCAGCGTTATGTTAGAAGTTCAACGAATTGTAGACAGTGAGTGACCACAAACGAATTAGACAGTGATGATACCCTCATCCACATCAGAAAAGAGAATATACCCACTTTGAGTTATTGATGATGATAATCGTACCTGTCTAACAAAGCCTTCAATGGTGGACAACTTGTTGATAGCCATAGCCATCTGCCCCATGTAGTTAGCCATGTTAGGCGGAGAGCTCAATGAATCGGAGGTTAGGGTATCCGTGAGAGACTGATTGAGGGCCTCAAGCCCTTGAGAAAGAGCCTCTTCAGCCTCCTGTGTAGATTGTTGCAAACCACAGATACCCAATATTTGCTGCTCCGTTAATGGCTCTACTTGATTCAATAGAATCTAGCAGACAAACACAATACAAAAAAGCAATATTTTAGATACCCCAGTTTGTAAGACATATAAAGTTGGAAAATGCTAAAAATGTTATCAACATTACAACCAAAAAAAAAAAAAAAAAATTAACAGATCGACGTAACAATAAATATAATTATTATCATATTAATAATAAAAATAAATAAATTTCTTACTATTTTTTTGTGCTTAATTCTTTTTAAAGAATCATTATGTGTTTAAAAATTGACACAATAATTTTATGATAAAATATTTCATATCCTGAGTATCATAAAATTACAGTCCTAATATTAATGAAGAAAAGTAAGAAAATATATAAAACAATAATATGTACTCGAATTTCTTCTCAAAAAAATAATAATAATATGCACTCGAATTCTCTTCCAATTAATAAAAGAGAATCAAATCTTCTTGGATATGATGTATTCTATATTTGCGCAAGGGGTTGTTGTTTATTTGCTAGAGACCAAGGGAGGAATGAACATGGTTTTCAAACCTTTGTTTCCATCAACGAGAAAGAAATAGAAGACAGAGGAGTAGAGAAACGGGAATCTCTCTTTTTCTTTCTCTCCCGAAACCAGAAACTGCAATAATATACATGGCTTTATTGGAATAATACCTAACTCGACCATATAGTGAAAACCTTCACAATACCTTTCGTCATTCATTGATCCTAGTTCATTATACGATATCTTCCTCACCAGTGCCACCGACACTAGTTGCACACTAGTGCATTTAGCCTCTTCTACACCCCTCATGCTACTGTATATCTAAAGCTCTTTATGTATATATGTATAAATATATTTACACTTCATTCATATAAGAAAGAGATTAATTATTAGTTCCTAAAAGACATAGTAGTGTTAGCTGTATCAAATCCTTTCCCTTTCAGTGTATCTAATAAATCTACTAATGTTAGTTCTTGACCTAATTCATGCTTAGGGATGTTTTTTTTTTTTTTTGGGTGATTTCTTTCATGATCTTTTTTTCATATATATTTTGTGTTTTACGTCCTTTACCACATACATTTGGCAATGTGATTAAACTGAAAAGAGCTTAGAAATATAAGTATTATTTTTTCTTAATTCGATAGTATACCAAAAGTAGATTTAAACTCTGATCGTCTCTAATAGAAACACTAAAATGTCAAATTGAAGTATAAAATTTTTAGCAAAGTTGTTATTAGTATAACTTTGAAAATAGGTTTGGGGTACCTTAATGAGCTCAGATGGGCGGAATCCACCCATCCACATAAAGCACCGTTCGGCTGGAGTCTTCCACATGCCAGAAACAAGATGGAACACATCGGCTTTGGCAACCATGCTTTTAAGATTCAGCTTCTCATCAAAGTGTGCTAAGAAATTGTCCACAAATAGTCGAAGCTCATTCTCTGGCAAATGCTCCTGTACAGCCGCTCGGAGCTCACAAGTGATTCGATGGTGTTCCTCGAGCCATCTCGCATACTCCATATCAAAGAAAGCAGCATCTGATTAAGAAAGAAAAGAAACAATTAGATAAAAGGTTCACGTTCAGCCCTTGAAACAAAAATGAGAAAATCTGAGGTAATTGCAAAGAATAAAAAATGTGAGAATGACTTTTTTTTTTTTGGGATGAATTAGAAATACCTGAGCTAACGTTATTCACAGCAAGTGGATGTCCCTGGTCTCCTCCTATAAGAGCTCCTCCACCAAAAAACATTCCCTAAAAGAAAACCCAAATATTAATCGTAAATGATCATTTCATGGTATGATTTAGTAGTAAGAATGGTTCAATGAAAAGAGGGTCCTAAATACTTGAGCTTTAGCTCTTTGTAGCTCTTGTTCCAGCTGCGTAAGCTTTATCCTACTTGATTCCAACTGCTGAACATATGCCTGTAGTGCAACAAAAAAAGAAAAAAGAAAAATAAGATGAAGATTAGAACTCATAAATTAAAATGATTCATTTTTCAAACCTTGTCTGAAATGTTAGAGTCACAAACAATTAAGTAGTTATTTTGTTACTTAAAAAAAGTAATAATTTTAGGCGGATTTTACCTTCTTTCTAAGCCTGCTCTTCCTAGCTGCCTCTCTATTTTGAGCAAGTCTTCTCAGAGTCTGCTTAAAATAATCAAACAGTACAAGATCAACATTAATTGTCCGAGAAGAAACAAGAGTTGAAGTAAAATACTATAAGCAAAGAAAGCAAAACAGTACCTTAGGATCCGGTGTTTTAGGACCTTCCTGCTCTGAACTTGAGGTTGGACCTTTGCGGTTACCTTCACACTGACAAAACCCACAAAATTTAAAATTCAAAATTATAATCCAGAATCTCAGTTGTCAATACTATACTGAATTATATATTATTAATTATTGGTTTAGTTAGGATAATTATTATATTAAATTAGTAGACTATACCTTGATAGCTTTGGCAGGTTCAGGCCCTGTGGGAACATCATTGCGTGCGTTGGCCAACTCCATGAACGGCTCTGATGGTCTCTTGGAACCACTATTTGATGGAGAAACCAACCCCGTACTAGCCTACCAAATTCAAATAAACCTTATCACTCATTGATTTTGATAAAAAAATTATATATATATATATATATATATTTTGTGCTTAAATAAAATATGAATAAATTAAAACTAGTATAGTACGGGTTAGACTTATATACTTTCGTTGATGATGGCTCTACGTGCATAGGCTGAGATGGGAAAATGTTCAGAGTTGGAGGCCTCATTCCTTGGCTCTCTGCAAAAATAAATTCTAACCTCATTAATTATATTTATATTCAGAGAGAGAGAGAGAGAGAGAGAGAGACAGGTAGAGACATAATGATTAAAGGAGGATCCAAGTGAAAGAGAAGTGAGACAAGGCAAAGGAAGGTGGGTTAGCTATGGGATCGTAGTCATGCATTTGTGGCCTCTGCCATCCCAAACAGAAAAGGGCAGAGAA
>NW_027070017.1:237125-251644 GCF_002906115.3 Quercus suber | reverse complement strand
TTTTTTTTCCGATGGGTGTATGGCATGGTGGTGGTGATTGGTGGCTTGTTGGTGTTTAGCGGCAGTGGCAAGTCCAATCACTTTAAAGATCATCATGGATTGTTGATGGTGGGTTTTTCTTCAAATTTTTGTTTTGCGATTGTTGTTGTGATTTGCTGGGGTGGCTGGTGGTGTAGCAGTGATTTGGGTCCGTGTTGTGGGTGATTGTTGCTGGGTAGAAGACTGGGTAAGTGATTGTTGCTGGGCAAAGGAGGTGGTTGTGGTACTAATCTAGGTTTGTTCATGGTGGAGAGAGAGAGAGAGAGGGAAGAAGGAAGAAAGACAAAAATTAGATAGAGAAGATTATTTTTTTGGATAATATATTTAATTGTGTAGATATATTATTTAAATGTATTGTATAGGAAAATAAAAATTGGGATATTGGATGTGTTGAAAAATGGTATGGTATAAATGATAAAGTGGGTTTTGAGATGGTAAAATAGAATTTTTTGTAAATTCCGAATGTAAATGCTCTAATGGGGGTGCGCTTGTCAAGGCCAAAAAGAGTCGATCTTCTTAGCTTTTGGAGCTTACTTTGATGGCCTTGTAAATTTTTTTTTTTTTTCCTTTTATAAGGAATTTGTTGGGATTGAGATTAGATAGGTATTGTACTATTGTTAATGGCTAAGACTGAAAGTTGAAAGAAAATAAAAGAAATTAAATTTTCTATTTTGGTCTTTGGCAAATTTTCATTTTCTTTCATCTTTGGTGTTTGTTTATGATGTGGCACTTTTATTAATCAAAATAATGAGTTGTCAGTTCCTCAAAATATATATATATATGATTTGTCAATTTTGAATATTATTATATAAGCCAAATAAGCTTTATATGTGCCAGCTGTGTACATTGTTTGTCACATAAGCATTTTGCGTTAGTGAGTTAATGGTAGGTACTAATTTGACCTCAAATTAAAAATAATAGAGACCAAATTAACTGCTGTCAAAATATACGAACCAAATTGATTATGACCCCAAATATGCATGGGATCACAAGAAACTGCTAATGATTTTTTGCTTGGATCATAGCCCAGGATAGCAAAAAACTCTTCTATTGTGGGACAGAGTTCAGCAGTTTTAAATCGGAACACGTGATATTCAGGACCCTAGAATTTCACAACAGCATAAAGGAAATCCCACTTAATCTTGACATTCATTAATTCCCTTTAGTTTGTAGGCTGTAAAATTGGTCTTGGTACTAAAATCAAGCGACGAACCCATCTATTGATATCATGAACTGTTGAATGAGAAAATTTTTGGTTGCTAGCCATGGATGGCTTTTGCTTGTGATTATTGTGTTTTGCTAACCTTGATGTAGAGATTTTTTGCAAGAGAGATCATCAATATAAGCTACATTGGTTCCTAATCAGGTTTTAGATAGGTTTTAGCGAGTTTGTAGTTGAATAGGAGATTGTTTCATGATCATAAACGAAGAAAATATTTTCAAAAAACACAAAAATGCGAAACACGCGTTGGAAAAGCGTGAGGAGTCGACCCACGATGGCGTAAGTGTCATGGTGTGGCCAAGTGCCATTCGGCACTCTAAAAGTGCCAAAAAGCACTCCTTAAATGCCAAGAGGCACACGACCCTGCCATCACTCATTCATGCAATTTTGCGCTCTCGGACATTTTTTTTTAGGATCATCTAACACTCAAAAAGATTTTTTTGATTAAACTAGGGCATTCAAACATGCCTAACTTATTTGTTTTCAAAAATCATCACTTGCATCATTATTTTCGAAAATTGACCAAATCAAGATTTTTCCAAACTCATGAACACATGTCTCAAACTAGGGGCATTCGCCCATGGCCCATTCATTTTCAAAAAAAAAAAACCACCATCATCATCTTTTCAAAAAAAAAAAAAAAAAAAATCAAACCATCAAGATTCTAAGATTTCCAAAAGATCATGCATTCATTTTTAAACTAGGGACATTCGGCTCCGCCTCATTCAAGTAAGTGTAGATTCCATTAGAGCCAATCAAGATAAGTTTAAATTGGTACTACAAGATATCATCAGGTGAATTCTAAACTTGTCTCATTTAAAGTTTCTACATGATCAATGGCAACTCCAAGGACAAAGAGCTAAGCATGCAAGTTAATACAAGATTATCTAAGGAACACTTCCTTTTGTTTTGCAAGAAAAATTAAAAATACAAATCAAACATCATTAGGACTTTGGGTCCGCCTGCGAGAAGACCTCCTCAACCCACCTCTAGAGGAACTGCCTTTAGTATTTCCCTCTTGACTTGCATAGAATCGAGGATCATACTAACGATTCTCAAGTTCAAGGTTTTTGATCCTATCTGCCAAAGTTTTTCTGGCAAAATCATACACTTCCATTCGATTTACCTGAGAAGTCAACAAAGTCAAGTGTTAGATCCATCATCAAGAAAAATCCAATCAAAAGCCACTTGGAAAGCATCATTGCATACCCAACTCACCTCATTGATCACATATCGGGAAGACTGAGTACGAGCCAACAATTGCAAACCTCCAATCATTTGCATACTTTCCTCCACGAGATTGACATCAACTTGAAGCACAAATCTACCAAGATCAGGAGCCATTTCGTAAGCCAAGAAGAGATAAAGACAAGGAACTAAAAAATTCAAGAACACAGTGGATCAGGCCAAGGGATGTTTGGTGTGTGCTTAGGACTATCCAAAGGCATGGAACTATATGTTCCATCTGGATTCATCACTTCATATTACCATGCTGGAAAATGGGGATAAGTCTCCATGAAAAAACAAGAAGAGCTACTAGCTGGGTGAGGAGAGGGAATCTCTTCCTCCTCTCTCCCTCTTCCTTTCCTTCAGAAGATGGAGTTTGAAAATCCAACATTCAAATGTTATCAGCAAGCAGAAATATGGAAAAGGGATATGCAAGATGAAAATTTGACTTCAAAAGGGAAGAGAAATGCCGATATGCCGGCCAGGCAACCTTGAAGATGAGTTCGAATACATTCAGAATAAGTCCCTGCTACTCTTGAAACCACAAAGCCAACACGGGCCTGAGCAATCTCTTCATCAGTCAGAAGGTCAGCCAACTGGACAAATGGACAAGGAGGAACTGTAATTGTTGTAGGAGGATACACATACTGAACCTGAGGCAACACCGATTACTAAGATACCAATACCTTCCATGCCCACACTAAACAATACCTGACAGTTATTCAGCTCCAAAGCCCACTCACACTCCACATACTCCTCATATCTAACCCAAGGATTAAAAGACATCTAAAAATTCACAACAGAACCCAGAATGAGAAAATGACCAAACCACCACTAAGCACCAAATATCCCACAAAAAAAGGGAGGGAAAGGACTCACATCAACAATAGTCAAGTTGTCAATCACCAAGCGCCAAATTTCCAAAGAACGCCTGAAGGGTGTTGATAAATGATGATTGGGCAACCAACAAAGAAATCTTGGAAAAATGCCATTAACCTCCTCCCGAACTTGAGGGCCAACTCCAAAGTATTCATACATCCAGATCTTGAAAAAAATTCACAACACCATTACAACCTAGACAAAATAACTTTCCAAAACCCACACATAGCCAAAAATTCCAAACCTCACCTGCCATACAAATGGAGCCCCACCTAAGCTTGAAAGGCTCTGCTTAGAAAGTTGAGTCATGAAATGCAAAAGGGTAGCATAAGCCATACTGCCCCAGTCATAATTCCTGATTTGCTCAATTTTTCTCAAGCTTCACAAGTAACACAAATTCAATATACTGCCTAAATCCGGGCACAAGAAAGTACCAATGAAAAGAAGCATGAACATGCAGGTACCCTTTGCCACAATATCACATTTTGAAATATTCTCACATAGCCAAGACAAAGGAACGTTTTTACTCCTTATTTTGGAAGGCACTACACCTAGAAGTTTCTTGATTTCATTTGAAGAAAGGGAGTCATGGACACGGATTCTCTCACCACCCAACCTTAGACCGGTGATAACTTAAAAGTCATAAGGTGTCAACATTACCTCACCAATGCCTGGAAAATGGAAGGTATATGTAGTGTCCCATAAGCGCTCTACCAAGGCAAGGAGTAACTGAAGGTCCTTGTATTCATGTGTTTCTTGATTTAATAGAGCTTCAAAGAAAGTGCCAAAGCCCGCATCATTGATGATATTTTTGATGTCAGGAGACAAGGCTTCCCACATGGTATTCAACATTTGGAGACTACCTCGACTCTTGAGGCTCTGCAATGCAAAAGTTTAGCTTATTATTCCATGACCAAAATCGCATGTCCAATTTTTTTTTCCATGCCAAAAAAAAAAAAAAAAAAATCACATGTTAAAAAAAATTCCCATGACCAAAAATTTTTTCATAACCAAAAATCATGCACCCAAAAAATTCAATGCCCACAACAACAACAACAACAACAACAGCAACAACAACAACAAAATTCAATTCCCCACCAAAATTTTCACATGTCCACACACAACTACCAATTTTTTTTTTCTATGACCATACACAATAAAAAATTTCCTACATGTCCAAGATAGCCATCAAAAAAAAAAAAAAAATTCCCACATGTTCGTGTCCGTTTCCATGCATAAATAAATTCTCACATATCCAAAATCCTAGCACAATTTTCTATGATCAAAAATCACAAACCCAACAAAATTTTTCCATAACCAAAGTTTCATGCCCATAAAATTTTTCCTATGTCCACAAAATTTTCCATACCCACAAATTTACCCACAAAAATTTTGTCATGTTCATGAAATAAAATTTAAACATGCTAACAAAATTTCCCACGTGCATCATGAACATATTCATACAAGCCAACAACACAAATTTTTCACAATGCTAATGCTCCCAAAATCCAAGCCAAAATCAAGTGGTGAGGTGAAGAAGAAAAATCAAGTGGAGAAAGAAGATAAATAGTGTTAATGGTGGAAGAAAGGTGATGAATGAGGAAGCAAAAAAAGAAGAAGAGAGTGACAAGGCAAATGGGGGCCAAAATTCAGCCCCCACACTTAAGTTTCAGCTGAGTTGACTCAGCTAACACCTAAAAAAAAAAAATTATTTTTCTTTTTATTTTCTTTTCTTCTTCTAAAAATATCAAAAAAAAAAAAAAATTTCTTGGAGCAGATTAAGGATAAAAGATTCAAGTTCAAAGTCTTTTGCAATAATGGCAGAGGTTTGGAATGAATCTCACATCGTCTATGAACTGTTCCAAACTCCATTTTTACAACTATAAAAAGCCTTACATGGTACATTTTCAAAACACAAAAAATTCCCACGGGAAAAACCTAAGATTCACTAGAAAATAGTGAATCAAAAGGGAGTTTTTCACAGAACACCCTTAAGTCTTTTTTATTTGATTGAGACATTTTTTTGCCCTAATTCTTTGAGTTTAAGATTACTAATCACTATTTTATTGAATTGTGATAGATTTGACTGAGGGGAATGGTAAAAAATCAAGCCTAGGAGCTTTTGCATTAAGGTATTCTTTTGAACTTTTCTTTTTCTTTTCTGCCTTTAATCTTTTCTTTAATCTGTTATTTTATTTATTTATTTATTTATTTTGTTTATGTTTATACATGTTTGTCTAGGTTAGTTTTAGGTTTTCTTCATGTTTTTAAGCATGTTAGGTTGCTAGATTTACGTTTTTCTATTTGTTTGGTTTCTGTTATGTTTCTATCTTAATTAGGTTTTCTGGGTAAGGATCTACATACGCATGATCTAGCCTATGCACGCAGGCTAAACTCATGCATATGCAGACCTTTTCTAGCATGCATGATGCCGTTACCCAAAAACCCAAATTTTTTGTTTGTTTTGTTTATGCATTCACATGTTGTTCTATGTAGTCTCTTTTTCATATGTTTTAAACCCTATAACCGTTTGTTTATCTTTTAACATGTTTGTTTGTTATCACATGTTTAGACTAGGGTTATTCATGCTTAGGGATGTTTTTTTTTTTTTTTGGGTGATTTCTTTCATGATCTTTTTTTCATATATATTTTGTGTTTTACGTCCTTTACCACATACATTTGGCAATGTGATTAAACTGAAAAGAGCTTAGAAATATAAGTATTATTTTTTCTTAATTCGATAGTATACCAAAAGTAGATTTAAACTCTGATCGTCTCTAATAGAAACACTAAAATGTCAAATTGAAGTATAAAATTTTTAGCAAAGTTGTTATTAGTATAACTTTGAAAATAGGTTTGGGGTACCTTAATGAGCTCAGATGGGCGGAATCCACCCATCCACATAAAGCACCGTTCGGCTGGAGTCTTCCACATGCCAGAAACAAGATGGAACACATCGGCTTTGGCAACCATGCTTTTAAGATTCAGCTTCTCATCAAAGTGTGCTAAGAAATTGTCCACAAATAGTCGAAGCTCATTCTCTGGCAAATGCTCCTGTACAGCCGCTCGGAGCTCACAAGTGATTCGATGGTGTTCCTCGAGCCATCTCGCATACTCCATATCAAAGAAAGCAGCATCTGATTAAGAAAGAAAAGAAACAATTAGATAAAAGGTTCACGTTCAGCCCTTGAAACAAAAATGAGAAAATCTGAGGTAATTGCAAAGAATAAAAAATGTGAGAATGACTTTTTTTTTTTTGGGATGAATTAGAAATACCTGAGCTAACGTTATTCACAGCAAGTGGATGTCCCTGGTCTCCTCCTATAAGAGCTCCTCCACCAAAAAACATTCCCTAAAAGAAAACCCAAATATTAATCGTAAATGATCATTTCATGGTATGATTTAGTAGTAAGAATGGTTCAATGAAAAGAGGGTCCTAAATACTTGAGCTTTAGCTCTTTGTAGCTCTTGTTCCAGCTGCGTAAGCTTTATCCTACTTGATTCCAACTGCTGAACATATGCCTGTAGTGCAACAAAAAAAGAAAAAAGAAAAATAAGATGAAGATTAGAACTCATAAATTAAAATGATTCATTTTTCAAACCTTGTCTGAAATGTTAGAGTCACAAACAATTAAGTAGTTATTTTGTTACTTAAAAAAAGTAATAATTTTAGGCGGATTTTACCTTCTTTCTAAGCCTGCTCTTCCTAGCTGCCTCTCTATTTTGAGCAAGTCTTCTCAGAGTCTGCTTAAAATAATCAAACAGTACAAGATCAACATTAATTGTCCGAGAAGAAACAAGAGTTGAAGTAAAATACTATAAGCAAAGAAAGCAAAACAGTACCTTAGGATCCGGTGTTTTAGGACCTTCCTGCTCTGAACTTGAGGTTGGACCTTTGCGGTTACCTTCACACTGACAAAACCCACAAAATTTAAAATTCAAAATTATAATCCAGAATCTCAGTTGTCAATACTATACTGAATTATATATTATTAATTATTGGTTTAGTTAGGATAATTATTATATTAAATTAGTAGACTATACCTTGATAGCTTTGGCAGGTTCAGGCCCTGTGGGAACATCATTGCGTGCGTTGGCCAACTCCATGAACGGCTCTGATGGTCTCTTGGAACCACTATTTGATGGAGAAACCAACCCCGTACTAGCCTACCAAATTCAAATAAACCTTATCACTCATTGATTTTGATAAAAAAATTATATATATATATATATATATATTTTGTGCTTAAATAAAATATGAATAAATTAAAACTAGTATAGTACGGGTTAGACTTATATACTTTCGTTGATGATGGCTCTACGTGCATAGGCTGAGATGGGAAAATGTTCAGAGTTGGAGGCCTCATTCCTTGGCTCTCTGCAAAAATAAATTCTAACCTCATTAATTATATTTATATTCAGAGAGAGAGAGAGAGAGAGAGAGAGACAGGTAGAGACATAATGATTAAAGGAGGATCCAAGTGAAAGAGAAGTGAGACAAGGCAAAGGAAGGTGGGTTAGCTATGGGATCGTAGTCATGCATTTGTGGCCTCTGCCATCCCAAACAGAAAAGGGCAGAGAAAACCCAGACCCACTTCGTACCCTTTTTCAGCACATGTGGATTCGCGATGAATATACGGTCAGTGGGTTTGTTACAAGTCATGGTCCAAGCTCCATACAATAAGAAACAAAGAAAATGAGAGAGAGAGAGAGAGAGAGAGAGAGAGAGAGAGAGAAAGGAGAGAAAACATTTTTTTCTTGATAAACGAAAATTTTTCATCTGTTTTTTTCTTTCTGCAAGGATTCGGTCAAAGAAAGTACGAAGGAGCAGATTTCAAACTGCTGGACATGTTTTTCCTGTGACCCAAACAACCGTTTCCCAAAAGAATCTCTCCCAAAGAAAACACAAAAGCAGGAGGGAAAATATAATTCCTTATAATTTGTGAGAGAGAGAGAGAAAGCTCACGTCTTTGGTCTTGTACAGTAGAGGGGTCTTGCCCATCAAGGTAGAGAAAAAGGGCTTGATCTAATTCTCCCAGATCATAAGCTACTGTGTCTTTGTTTCTGGTGACACCAATAAAACAGCGAAAAAAAAGAGAGTTAAAAGATGTGCAGTTTGCAGAACCTGATCAATTAAAGGGGTTTGACAAAAGAAAATGAAGATAGAAAAGGATTTTAAAGGCTGTACGTGTAGTTTCCTGGGATAGAGGATGATGAAGATGATTGCATCATTCCATAAGAAAATTCATGATGATAATGATCTTGTAATTGAAGCTGATGCTGCTGTTGATGTTGATGTTGATGTTGATGTTGATGATGCTGTTGTTGTTGCTGATGATGATGATGTTGTTGTTGTTGCTGCTGTTGTTCTACTTGGGTTGGGTGGTTGGTGCTTTTGATATTGGAAGCCATAAAGGGAGCCCTTAAAAGCTTGGTTTTTTGCTCTTCTTCTTCTACTTCTCTTGTCCCTGAAAACCCCATTAATGGAAAAAACGCTTCCTGCTTTTTCCAACTAATATCATCTCCTCTAATTCATCACCAAGATCAAGAGTGAGAAAGCAATTATTTTGAGAGAGAAAGAGTCGGTTATGAGATTAAATGGAGAGAGAGCTTGATAGGAAGATGGGAAGAGAGAGAGAGGGGTGGAAAAGAGAGAGTTGAAACTTGAATTGAATGCAAAGAAACAAAAGACAAAACTCTTTTTAGCTAGCTCTCTATCTCTATCTCTCTCTAAGAAACCGGACGACTTTCTGAAAAACCAAATTTTCAGATAAAGCGGTTCTTATAAGAATAAGATATCCTATTCAACTCTCCCTCTCTCTCTCTCTCTCTCTCCTGAGAAACAACAGAAGACCTGGGAGAAGCAGCCTTTTTTTAATTTGAGGAAAAACCACTTTGGGAGTAAATTGAAAACCGCCAATGGCTTCTTTGTATTTGTTCCGGTCTAAACTTATTCTATATATGACTTTGAAATGACCAAAAACCCTTTATTGGTGTTTTGTAATTTGGTATTGACATTTTCACGCAAACTTACACGTAGATGGCTGAGGCGGCTCCTGTCTCTAGAACAAAGATCAAACATCATAGCCTCTAATTGAGCGGCTTCTTTTTCTTCACTCTTTTCTTGGTTTTACTAGAATTGCTTTTATACTAAATTTTAGTATGATGTGCACTTAAGATGACAATGATACACAATTCAACTGCATGACAAACATAAGGTAAAGGTTTATATGGGTAAGCATATTTTTATAGGTGTATTTTAGTTGAGATATAAATTACTGCAACCACTAAAGGTTGGGTTTTTTTCTAAAGTTAGGATTCCCTTTAGTTTAACTTCTATCCATTTTATGATTAAGATTTTATCTTTTTTATCTTTCATTTTTTAGAATTTTTTTTTTTTTTTGGTATTAAAAATGTATAAACTATTGTCACCTTTAAGATTTTGAATCACATGACAATCTTTATACCTTGAAATAAGTAAAATTTAATATGAACCATGAATTTGATCAATTTCAAATTGAGAGGAAGAAATATCAATAGCTCAACTATCAAAGTAAAACCAAATCACATTTCACAATTGTAGTAGTCTTTGTTATGCACTAAAAATGATAATAAAAACAGAAGGCCATATCATAAATGAAGTAATTCATTTTTTGATATAAGATAGAAATTATACTCTAACTTAATCTAAGTATATATATGATCCTTGCCCCCCACACCATACACTAAGGGTGTTTAATAATATAAAGTAATTCATTTAAAATGAAAGAGGATCTTAAAACATTAAGAAAGCCCCCAAATATCTTTCAAGGAAAAAGAAGTACTACGTCTCGTAACATTTTCATAACAAATCATAAGTAGTAACAAATCATAAGTAGTAAGTTATTACTAGTCCTAATTTAAACTTACCACTGAATTTTTTTTTTTCTACTAGTAAAAACTAATAACAACCTGTTACTTAACATTTATTGTAAAAATGCTGCAACTATTCTATTTCTTTTGAATTAATATCTAAAGAAATGCAACTATCTCCAATAGAAACTTTGTACCAAAAGCTATGGGAATCCTAAATTTTAGTGGCATTCTCTAATTGCCAACTAATGTAACTCATAATCATAGGGATTTGTGCTTTTAAAATTTTCTCTTTTGCTTATTTAAAAAATCCTCTCAAAACCATTTATAAATAGATACTATATGAAAGATATTGTCCCGCACGTGTGCAATATATTTGTGTTTTATCTTTTGGGATGGTTCTATAGGGTTCTTACTTGAGCATCGATAAGAAATTCTTCTTTTAATTAAAGGGTGAGATCAAGTATCAATCCAGGTGAAAGAATGGACTTAATGTGAAAGAAAATTATTTTATTTATTTTTTATTTATACTATTGCCTTTTTGTAATTAAAAAAAATTATAATAAAGAAATTGGTTTAAAAAAAGAGATAGAGAGAGTACCTATATTTAAACTCGTTTATAAGCTTGGCTCTCCCCACGCTCGAGCTAATAGTTAGATTTGATGACCCAATCTTAAGAATTCTTAAAGGACAATAGCAAATTATATTCCCAAATTTTAATTAATAAAATTCCACTTGTGCTTATTATTGAAAACTTATTTCTTTTGCATAAGGATAGCAACTAAAAGAAAATAATTCATTTCCATATTAAATCTTTTAAAAGAAGTTCGAACACTATCTTCACATAATCGAGTGCCTTAATGGTTCAAAAGAGTATAGACCTCTCTATTGAACCTGGGTATAATTTGGCTTGAGTTCAATAATTGAGTGAGGAATGCAAATACAGTTCCTTCCTTTAATTATCATAACAAACCCAAACCAAAACAAAAGGCAATAATTAATTAATTAAAAAAAAAAAAAAAACTTATATGCATATACACACACAACTAATAAGCTAAAACAAATCTGTAGCTCAAATTTCTCTAACTCTTGATGCATATAAAAATAAAATAAGACAATGAACGAAACGACGAGCATCAATTTTTTAATAGAAAAAATTAATTAATTAATTTTGTACGGTTCATTTAAAAAATTAATATTGTAATCTTGACCATATGATTACATACAAAGTAGATTTATTCAATCTTGAAATAAAATTCTTTGACAAGGAAATTTTTTCAAAAATTATATTTTTCAAATATATATATATATATTATAATAATATAATAAATTTAACATCTATGAAGTTGAAATGAAAACTGATAAATAATAAAAATTAAAAAATATATGATATTATATATATATATATTATAATAATATAATAAATTTAACATCTATGAAGTTGAAATGAAAACTGATAAATAATAAAAATTAAAAAATATATGATAAATAATAAGTAAAATCATATATTATATAATAAAAGCGTTGTTATATGTATGTTGTTGTACCATCATCTTTTATTTATTTTTTTGAAACAAAAAAGTAAAATAATTTCCATTATTTATTGTAAATAATTTTAATAAGCTACGACAGTTCCTAGTTAGTTTTGAAAAAAAAAAAAAAAATTACGCCTTATAATTTAGAAGAGTGCTACGTTTACAATATTTTTATATGACTTTCACAACAAATCATTAGAGGTAAGTTGATATTAGTTCTAATTTGAGCCTATAACTGAAATTACCATTTTACCCACCAATAATAACCTATAACAAACTGTCACATATAATTTATTCTGAAAGTATTGTGAAAATATTATGAACATAGTATTTTTTATAATTTATGTAAATTTTTAATTTTTTTTAATTTGATTAAATTTATATATATTGTTTCTTTTTTATAGAAATTAAATTTACATTATATATCTTAAAATTTTAATTTACCCAGATGGGCATAATGGTACAAGATTGATATGCCGTGGATGTTTTAATAATGTAATTGACACTAAAATTTTGACTGGACAATATGTGGAGACACGCATTTTCTTGCCAAGAATCCCTTTGAAAATAACAAAAAATGTACACCTGTCATTTGTAATGATCAGACGACAATTTCCTGTACATTTGAGCTTTGCACTTACAATAAACAAAGTGCAAGGTTAGACAATTCCAATTGTTTGAATTTATCTTCCTAATCATGTTTTTTTTTAGCCATGGCCAATTATATGTGGTGTTGTTAAGGGGAGTCTCCCAATCCACCACAAAACTATTGGTGCAAAAAGGAAGAATACCTTAGGAGAAAGGTGTTCACACAAGAAATATTGTGTATAAAGATGTTTTGTTCCCTTCATCATAGGTATTAATTAACAATTGGAAAAAAATTGTCTCACATATGAATTTATTTTAATAATTTACAAATTTTAATGGTTATGGTGTCTTCATTTTAATATTTCATTTCTTGATTTTTTTTATGTATACAATTAATTGGTAATAGGAAGGATGCCCAACTCAAACCTGAGGATTGAGTCCACTATACTAAATAATAGAGCACATGCTGTTCCTACTGCTCGTTGGGAGAAATGGAAGGATGATCAATCAATATTGAACGTGTAGGCCATTGATAACAAGATATATTTCTTTTTAATGATATCTTTAATCAACATCTCTTTCTATTGTTTTATCAAAATTGATATTAAAAATGTCATGTTGCGTATGGGTTAGGTTCGAAAATTGCAAATTTATTCACTTGGTAGGAGATTCATTGTTCGAGCTAACAAGAAAGAGATTTGGAAAGAAGTGAAACGAGTTTTAGAATCACCAAAATTGGAAAAGTGTGTTATGCTATTTTTTAAAATAGTATAATATCTAATTGATAATCTTAATATACAAACAATTTTTTTTCTTCATTTTGAAGTTCCAAGAACAAAGGCAAGCAACAAACCAATGTCAAGAACAATGAGGTTTCCAACATCCATAAGAATAAAGACAAAGGAAAAATGAAGGACGATATGATCTCTAACACTCATGCAAACAGAGACAAATGGAGAATGAAAATCAAGGACAATGCGGTTTCCAACATCTATGAGGGGAAAAAAAAATGATGCAATTTTCTACATCCAAAACAATAAAGACAAACAAAAAATGAGAGTCAAGGACGATGCGATAATAAAGCAAGTACAAATCATTACCACATCTACTTTTTTTTTTTTTTTTTTAAAACTTAATTACATAGTTTTGGTAATTAAATGACAAATCTTTAAGTCCCAAGCTGAAGTAGACCATTTCACATACATGGAGCTATGCAATATCATCACAAAGTCAGTTCAAATATTTCATTTAACTAGTTTATGCTTGATGTTTATTGTACTTATCATTATTGTATACATTTTAAAGCCTATATTAATAACACAAAGTAACACATTTTTTATCATAGAATCAAGGCAAATGCTGCTGGAAAGCAATTAGAATGTAGAACAAATAACATTGCTCCACCAACTTCTCCACCATAGACGGCATAATATTAATACATTCACCTATTCCATGTTTCAAATATATTGAATTATTTTATAGTTTTACCTAATGTAAATATTTCACTTTTCTATATTGATCCATCAACTTTTTCATAATAATTATAGTAAAGGTCATCACATGTATTTTGTAAGTAGTTTTATTGTTAAAATTTCATTATGCATTTTCAATATATGCACTATTTATTAGATTTATTTAGAAGATCTCCCCCCCCCCCCCCAAAAATCTTAATACTAAATTATAGCATCATCTTCCAATTAATAACACATTGATTATTGCATAAACAAGATTGGCAAAAATGAATAATAATTACGGAATATAGAATCTGAGCATGCACTCACGCACGTGCTCAATGACTTTTCTATTTTTTGGGTAAAATTTAATAAAATTCATCAATTATAATTTGGGATTACTACATTTTTCAATCACAAAATACCTAGGATTTGATGAGTATTATGCGTTTGTGGATGAAATATTTTTTTAACCATGCCTCTAGGTATTTTTGTGATTGGAAAATATAGTAATCCTAAATTATAATTTATGCAAAATATTAAATTTACCCAAAAAATAGAAGAGTCACGGCTAGTATATCTTAAATTTTTAATTTACCCATATGGGCATAATGACATTGCCAATACTATTATTTAAAAGTAAAGCACTCCTAAACCAAAGGGATATAGGGCATCAATTTGGGTTTGAATTCTAAAACAGCCATTATAAAATCATTTCAAGGCAAT